>NC_084591.1:6686930-6744430 GCF_033807715.1 Cololabis saira
GAAATGGAGGAAGGAAGAAATGGAGGAAGGAAGGAAGGAAGGAAGGAAGGAAGGAAGGAGGAAGAAAGGAAGGAGGAAAGAAAGGATGGAAGGAAGGAAGGAAAAAGAAAGAAAGAAAGAAAGAAAGAAAGAAAGAAAGAAAGAAAGAAAGAAAGAAAGAAAGAAAGAAAGAAAGAAAGAAAGAAAGAAAGAAAGAAAGAAAGAAAGAAAGAAAAATTCCTATTGATGACGTTTAGTAGTATTTAGTATCTTTTACAGCAGTGTTTTGGCTCCAAAGACTGAATGTGGTGATAGATTTATAGTTACAAAGGTGGAGTTGAATTGTTTTTTTTTTTATTGTCATTTTTATCGTTTTCGTGATAAATGCCAGAAATTATTGTGATAATTTTTTTAGTCCATACCGCCCATCCCTAGTTCCCACTGTGACATTTGAACAAATACAAAAGACAGATGAGCAAGTTTCTCTCATTTGGACGCTTTTAATCAAAATAAACTACAAGTATGTTGCTTTAGAAAGTAATCTTGCCTAAATTTCCATCTTTATGATGTAAAGTTGAGGTTGATAGAGAAAGACTTTAATTCCCGGTTCACTCCACCCTCCTCTACTTCTATTTTTTGCACATTAGTTCTTGACTTGATTACCTTTCTGTCAGGCTTCTAGCTGAAGAACCTGCAAAAAAATGTGCAAAAAAGATTTTTCTCCATTTTGATGAAGGGGTGTAAAAAGAGGAAATTATTTTCTTTTTTTTCCCCACTCTTCCTGTTAAATTTCAGTAACAGTCTAAATCTTAACATCTATTGCGGAGTTTTGGCAATAATTATTGATTCTTTTGGAAACCACATCATAAAGTTGCATTGTCATCCTTTTACAACGTCAGGTAGGAAAAAAAAAAAAAAATTCAATCAAAGGGAATTTAAAAGCAGTCTGATGAATATTTAAGTTAATTTAACTAAATTTAAAAATGTAAGCCCCTTGTGTTTAATATATTTGTCTCAAACTTTTTTAGTAAAAACTTGTTTGTATCTTCACCTTTCTCTACTTCTAATTTTTGCACATTAGTTTTTGATTTTCTTTTTTTTTTAGGAAATGGTATCACACCCGTATAGGGCTGAAACGATTCCTCGAATAATTTGAGTAATTCGATTACAAAAGATTATCGAGGAATTTTCTCTGCCTCGAGGAATCGTTTAATTTTGCAGCTCAAAGCAGCTGTTTCGCCCGGACTACATTTAATGCGGCACAACGCGCTGACGCCGCGCACGTTAAAAGGAAGAAGAAAGAGGTGGATATGTTTGGTTTTAGTAACATGCTCAGGCAATGAGTCTGCAATGGCCCAGACGGGAGACACGTGTAGCTCAGTGCTTATCTTTTATTTTTTTAAATTTTTTAATCCACTCTATATTCTTCTGGTCCGTTCTCCTATATGTTCCCCCTCTAAAGCCAAAATTATTGTTCCACGTTAAATCGACTTATTTATGGTTCCGCGTTACAACAACGCAGAGCCTACGCCGTAGACTCTGCGTTGTTGTAACGCGGAACCATAAATCAGCCTTCACCCGGTACATACATAGGTTCCTCTAAACATCTGTTCCCGCTATAGTTTTAACTAAAAGAAAATGTGCTCCGATACAGCAGGATCAGAATTTTATTTTGAACACTGCCAAAACTCTAACTTAACTAGAACTTTGCTAGAAATTAGCTTGACACAAATGAAAGTTCAATTGAACCACGTGGGAAAAACACCTAACCTTTTAAGTGATGTGTGTTATCAGGTGTAATGGCATTTTTAGGTTAGAAATAAGAACATTTCTTGGTAAGATCCTTAGTTTTTTGAGTGAAGGCAGTGAATTTGGTCGACTGGTGTAAGTTCAGGGTTTTTAAATGCACAGCCATGAACCTACTGGATTATATAATTTAGTTTTAGTGATGTCAATTAACATCTAACATCTTATGTATATTTATAATTGCTCTTTACAGGGTGCTTGCTCTTTTTCCAGATTAAAATTCCAGACTTTTCCCAGACTTTTTTAAAACTGATATTTTTTTTCCCAAGACCTTAACTTTACGTACTTGTATACTTGTGTGCCTACTGCCTACTTCATTGGTTGAGATTGTACCAATTGTGTTTATTAGAAATGTTTGTTAGAATTTTTTATAGCCTAGTATTCAATGAACGAATGCATTATTCACAGTAAATTATGTTTTTACTGATGAAAACGATGAAAACGTACATGAATTTCACATTTTCACAATGCCTTTGAGCATACTGTAAAATTCTACCATAAATTTTTTCCCCATACTTTATTAAGACTTTCACACAAAATTCAAGACTTTTCAAGGTCTGGAAAACAGTGTTTCAAAATTCCATACTTATTAAGACTTTCAAGACTTGCGCAAGCACCCTGTCTTTAACTAAACAAAAATATGTTTTATCCGATTAATCAATGGAATTTTCAGTAGAATACTGGATTACTAAAATATTCAATAGCTGCAGCCCTACACCCGTAGATAAAGTTTGTTGTTTTGCAGGCTGGACGGAACCATTCGAGACGAGTTAGAGGATTCGTAAAAACAAACTTTTTTGTGGAGCCAGGTACTAGTGATGCACCGATTGTTCGGTAACCGAAATTGTTCGGCCGAAAATGGCAAAAAAACACTTTCGGTGTTCGGTGGAATAAGTGGGAAAAAAACCGAACAATTAATAACGGCGTTGTAATATAAGGAAATAGACTGGCCGCTCCGTAACTGTTGCGCACGACAAACATAAATGGTTGGCCAACCAAAAACTAACCACATAAGAATTAGATGACGAAATCAAACGTGGAAGAGCGTGGAGTGAAGTGGTGCAAACATGTCAGCAGTGTGGAAGTATTTTAGAGTGGCAAAGAATAATACAAGAATGGCTGTTTGCAATGAATGTTCTGCTCAAATATCTAGAGGGGGCACATCTGCAAAGTCTTTCAGCACTACAAGTTTGATTTATCATTTGAAATGATAAAAAACCCTGAGCGCTTTAATGCATTTTTATTATTTTAAGGCCCATGTTACAATGTTCAGTCAGTTAAGCCTAACGTAAGCTCAAAGATGGCCAAAAAATTTATTTTGCTCATTTATTTATTTTAAGTTATTGTTCTTTGCTGGTATAATGTCTGCTGGAATATTTAAGAAATGCTGGGAAATTAAAAAATGTTCAGTTTTTTATGTTCAACAAATGTTTTCTACCTTGTAATTTTGTAAAAGATTTTTTTCTTTTAAAAGCATGCCTAAATCAAATTTATTTGATTTATGCAATGGTGAAAAAATTGGCGAAATAAATGAAAAACTGCTGAAGAACCATGTTCAGTATTGTTCGGTATTCGGCCAAGTGTTTATTATTATTTTCGGTTTCGGTTTCGGCCACAAATTTTCATTTCGGTGCATCACTACCAGGTACAGTTAAAGTCCCTGAACGGTAGTTGATGAACATAGTGGAGCAGAGAGGCCTGACCTGCAGTAGTTGGTGGGGATGACGACGGCGTAGCCCACGCACGTCCCGCCCAGGCTGTTGCCGAGCTCGTAGAAGAGTCCGTGGAACAGAGACTCCAGCGGCAGCACCAGCAGGAACACGCTCACGAAGATGCTGCTGGACGCCTGCGGAGCACAATAAACACACAAAATCACAATAAACACACAAAATCACACATTAGACATTAATTAGCATCTTTTTGTGCCAGAATGTTCAGGTCTTTTCCACCAAACCGGTTTCAGGGCTGGTTCTGGTTCATAACTCGTTCACCTTTAGTGATGTGTGGATCAATACTGAAATATCGATACTTCCGATACCAGATCTATGAGCTCTAAAATCGATTCTCAAATGAAAATAGATACTGTTTATACTTCAGTCATTTGTGGTGATTTATATCATTAACAGGAATACGGTGGAAAGTAAGTAAACTATTCAGATTTTGTGTAAATGACACGCTGCTGGTACAAATTACTTTTTTCCATGTTAATTTTTTATAGTTTTTGTTTATTATTCTCTTATTTATTTGAATGGTTTTATTATTTTACTCTGGATCTTTTTATAGAGCTGGAAACACCTTTTTCCAACCCTCTGGTTTTCCTGTTGTTGTAAAATGTCGTTGCTCAGCTGTTTAGTGAATGAGGCCGCTGCCTCAGTACGCTTCTGAGTTTAAAGGAGACCTATTATGAAAAACACGTTTTTTCTTGTTTTAACATATATAAAGTGGTCTCCCCTCACCCTGCCAGCACAGGGGAGACAAAATACCATGAATTTCTGCAAGGTCTCTGACCCCCGCCGGACAGAGTCCCCCAGTGTCACGTAGTTTTTTTTGAGCCGATTAGAATCTGCTCCCGTCGTGACGTAACGACGGGAGCAGATTTCCATAGGTTCAGCCTCCGCTGCTGAAACCACAGCCACAACCAGCTCTCTCCGCTGCTGGAGGGGTCCTTCCTTCAGCCAGTCGGATGCGGTGCCGCGGCGGAGCGGATCCGGGTTAAATCATCCAGGTTCCCGGGTGGTTTGGGAGCTGGGTCCTCGGGGGTCTGTCCCAGGTCGGATCAGCTTCACCCTCCGAGATTTTCAGCCAAATCTGTCGGTTTGATCACCGGTAACGGGAGATGCGCCGCGGATGCGCCCCGGAGGCGATCTGTGCGCCCGCCGTGCGGTTGCGGCGCCCGTCGTGCAACATCCGCCGGGCAGATCCGGCTGAAATTCCGCTGGTCGGTCCCCGGGAGTCCCTGCTACCAGTCCAGGCCGGTTCCTGCGGTCCCGGCCGGTCGGAACCGGTCAGATTCCCGGTTAAAGCCGCGGTGATGCACGCTGCTCCAGCTTACTTTCTGGTTCCCAAAGCGCGGCCCGTCCGACTAAATTGTCCAGGTTCCCAGCCGCTTTGGGAGCAGGGATTTCTGGGGTCCGTCCCAGGCTGGACCAGCTTCACCCTCCGAGATTTTCAGCTAAATCTGTCTGTTTGATCACCGGTAACGGGCGATACGCCCCGGAGCCACGCCGGGCGCCCGGCCAAGTTTTTATTATTATTTTCGGTTTCGGCCACAAATTTTCATTTCGGTACATCACTACTTGGAACTGGTTTTTCCGGCCAGTTTTTTTTTTTTTTTTTCGAACATGTATAAAAAAAAACAAGAAAAAAAAGATAAGAGAAACAAATACAGGTGGGCATTCCACCACATAAAGAAAAGAAAAAACACATCAGAAAACATATTTCAGTTACATGTTCGAAAAGGAGTGGGTGGAAGTATAAACTTATTTAATCCCACCCCCTTTCCACAACTAAACATAAATGATATGCCTGTATTTACGTTTTATACAATACACTAATTTATATAAATATATATAATTTTTACAAAAATAACCTGTTTAATACCAAATGTAAGCTCTATATCATAAATATAATATACAGTAACTATGATATAAATATAATATAACTATGATATAAATATAATACAAACATACAAAAACACACAGCTGCTGATCTTTAAACACAGTCTTCATTTTTATACCTCAAATAAACTGTCTTTATATTTCTAAATGGTTTTATGTTTGTACATTCTTTTAACTCCAAATTCAAACCATTCCACAGTTTGATTCCACAAACTGATGCACAAAAACTTCTTTTTGTTGTACGCACAAATAAAGATTTAAAGTTTAGGTTTCCCCTTAAATTATAACCCCCTTCCCTCCCAATAAATAATTTCTGAATGTTATCCGGTAGCGAATGATTTTTTGCTTTAAACATTACTTGTGCAGATTGAAATGCCACTAAATCCATAAGTTTTAATACTTTAGACTAAGAATAGTGAGTTAGTGTGATCTCGATATCCAGCCTTATGAATTTCAGTTCTTTGTCTGTGGAAACAAAAACCCTGGTTCCAAACTCAGCCCTGACCCAGAACCAGCCCTGGAACCGGTTTGGTGGAAAGGAGGTAATAGATGGCACTTATTTCCCGGCCGGTCGTCCCTACCTGCCAACAGAGCGCAGCCACGGCCCCGGTGGACACCAAGGAGAAGAGCACCAGCCGCTGGGAGATCAGGCAGAAGTGTCTCATGCCCCGGGAGGCCATGACCTTGTCCAGACTCGTGCCGTCGGGCCCCTGGGACAGGCACAGCCGCTGGCAGTCGCTGAGCTTGCTGTGGAAGCCCCACGCCGTGATCACGAACACCGTGTGGCAGATGGCCCAGAAGACGAGGCACAGCACGAACCCGGGGACCAGCACGTACCAGCGGTCCGAGTGGGACGGTTTCCGGGCCGCCAGGGCCACGAAGAGCAGCTCCAGCAGCAGCAGCGGCAGCAGGGACAGGCGTCTCCACAGGGCCCGGCGGGCCAGGTAGGGCTGCCAGCGCTCCGTCACCGACAGCCCGCTGAAGACCACGTCCAGCAGCGGCTCGCAGAGCAGCAGGCTGAAGAAGCAGGCCAGCGCCGCCGGGTCGGTGGCCACGCCCAGGGCGGGGAAGAACTGCAGGCCGGCCACGGCGGCGAAGCAGGCCAGGCCGGGCAGCGCCAGCAGCACCTTCATGCGCAGCGCCACCATGACGGCGGCCAGGGCCGACACCAGCACCGCCACGCTCAGGCCGGCCGGCACCAGCAGCGCCGCGCTGGCCGCGCTGAAGCCCAGCAGGACCAGCTGCTCCGCAGACGTGAGCAGCGCCGGCCGCTGCCTGGTCCTCTCTTTCTGACTCCTGTATTTGAACAGGGTTAAAAAAAAAATTATATTATTATTAATATATATATATATATATATATATATATATATATATATACACACACACACACACACACACACACACACACATCACCAGAAAAATAACACCAGAAAAATAACTTATTTGACAATTTTCACCTGTTTCAAGTAAATTTTCACTTGAAATAAGTAGAAAAATCTGCCAGTGGGACAAGATTTATCTTCTCATTACAAGCAAAAAAAAATCTTGTTCCACTGGCAGATTTTTCTACTTATTTCAAGTGAAAATCTACTTGAAACAGGTGAAAATTGTTGTTTTTTCCAGGGATGAGTCTTGTTTTAAGTGTAATGAGATTTCTTTACTAAAATGAGACATTTTAACTAGAAATAAGACAAATATTCTTGTTAAGATTGTGAGTTTTTGCAGTGATCCATTTTACTTATCCTGTGAAGGACAGAGTCATATTGATAAGTTCAGAAAACTGTTTTTTATTGTTGTGTTTTGATGTATTTGATGTAAGCCCAGTGGATATTTCAAGCTTACAGAAAGCTGCATTTAACTGCTGCTATGTCATTCCTGCAGTATTTGAAAGCCGGCTCTGTCCTGGGCTGCAGTCTCCATCCTGTGGAGGTGGTGGGGGAGAGGAAGATGGTGGCTAAGCTGTTAACCAGGCCTGCTCTCAGTAGCTAATGGACAATAATAACATGTGCAATAACCATATGTGCAATAATCATATGTGCAATATCTGTCTACCTCACACTCATTCTACCATAAAAAAGCGAGACTGGAATTTGCAAAAATGCATGTTGACAAGCCACAAAGCTTCTGGGAGAATGTCCTTTGGACAGATGAGACCAAACTGGAGCTTTTTGGTAAGGCACATCAACTCTATGTTCATAGACTCAAAAACCAAGCATACGAAGAAAAGAACACTGTCCCTACGGTGAAACATGGAGGCGGCTCAGTAATGTTTTGGGGCTGCTTTGCTGCATCTGGCACAGGGTGTCTTGAATGTGTGCAAGGTAAAATTAAATCTGAAGACTATCAAGGCATTCTGGAGAGAAATGTGCTGCCTAGTGTCAGAAAGCTTGGTCTCATGGATCTTCCAACAGGACAACGATCCAAAACACAGCCAAAAACACCCAAGAATGGCTGAGAGAAAAGTGTTGGACTATTCTAAAGTTCCTTCCATGAGCCCAGATCTGAATCCCATTGAACATCTGTGGAAGGAGCTGAAACATGCCATTTGGAGAAGACACCCATCAAACCTGAGACAACTGGAGCAGTTTGCTCATGAGGAGTGGGCCAAAATACCTGTTGACAGCTGCAGAATGCTCATTGACAAATACAGAAATTGTTTAATTGCATTGATTGCCTCAAAAGGTTGTGCAACAAAATATTAAGTTATGGGTACCATAATTTTTGTCCAGCCCTATTTCATTAGTTTGTTTTTAATAATTATGTTTATCAACAATTCAAAAGTAATGGCTGATTTTGATTATTTAATTTTCATTACATTTTTATTTATTGTTACTTTTGTAAGTTCCAAGTGATTTCAGTGAGAATTGTGGGTTTTTCCTTCTTTAACTGAGGGGTACCAACAATTTTGGACATGTGTGTATATACAGATCATATAAATTATTAATGTAATTCCTCATCCTTCTACCTCATAAACAGCGGTTCTTTTCCCTCCGTCCCCAGGACCCGGTCCAGCAGCAACCACACCGTCCTGAGGGCCACGCCGGCGGGAAGCAGGAGTCCTGCGGCCCGCTCCCCAGGGCCGGGGCCCCCCGGGCCCCCCCGCCCCTCCGGGCCCTGGAAGCAGAGCAGCCCCAGCAGGAACCCGAACCACAGGTAGACCATCCCCGGCCCGAGCCGCTCCAGCCCGAACCGGGCGTGCAGCAGCCCCGCGGCCGCCGGCACCAGCAGGGCCAGGGCCAGCACGGGGGCCGCCCAGCGGGCCTGCAGGGCCAGCACCGGCGCCAGCACCAGGGCCAGCCCGGACAGGTACCCCAACCACGTGACCAGGGTGGACCACGTGACCGCCCCGGACCCCTGGCCGCTCACGGCGCGGAGCCCGCGGCTCACGCAGTACCGCACAAACCGCCACATATGTCCCCTCGAGTCCCTAAAGTCCGAATTAGATATTTTAAAAAAATTAAAAAAATATTATAATTTGAAGTTTATTCCAGGTTAAAAGTCGGCGAGCCGGAAGAAGCCGCGTAAACACCGCCAAACGGATCACATCTCCACACGTCCCCGTCGCGGTTTCATCTGATATCCGATGTAAAGTGGAAACCTGGCGGATTGAGCTCCGTAGATCCCGCTGACAGACGCGAAAACAACATTTTTTTGGCGTCAAAAGTTTCTCCGGTAAAAGTTTCAAGTCAGGCGACAGCCGCCATGTTGGCCCCTGGACGACGGCGTCCGCCGAGGGTCAAAGGAAAAGGCGCTTCGCGGAGAAGATGCTTGTTTTTCCGAGCCTGATTTATGGTCCTGCGTTAAAACGACGGCGTAGTGTACGCGGCGACGCACATTTACACCGTTGGTGTAACGCGGAACCATAAATCAGACTCAGTCATTTCATCAATGGATGTGGTTTTACTGCTATTTCAACATTTAGAGCCATCACCAAAAAAATAACACCAGAATAGTAACTTATTTGACAATTTTTACCGGTTTCAAGTAAATTTTCACTTGAAATAAGTAGAAAAATCTTATTACTTGTTCCACTGGCAGATGTTTCTACTTATTTTAAGTGAAAATCTACTTGAAACAGGTGAAAATTGTTGTTTTTTCCAGTAATGAGTCTTGTTTTAAGGCTGTATAAGTTATACAAATGTATATTTAGAGACATTAAAATCAGGATGTATAAAAGGCTAAGTAATTTCTTGTGAATTTGTGGTGGGATTAGACTGCAGGTTGCCACGGTGAGGTAAATACATTGAAACTGAACACTTTCTGTCATTTAAATGCTACAAGTATGTTGCTTTTAGAAAGTCCTCTTGCGTGAGAAGACTAAATTTCCATCTTTATGATGTAAAATTGAGGTTGATATAGAAATACTTTTTAATTTCTAGTTCATCCACCCTCTTCTTCTACTAATTTTTGCACATTAGTTCTTGATTTGAGTAACTTTCTGTCATTTACAGGCTTCTAGCTGAAGAAACCACAAAACAGTGATAGTGACAGATTTTTCTCCATTTTGATGAAAAATGTATAGGTCTACGGGGTGAAAACTTAATGCTTAAAGCAATTTAAAGGAAAAATTGTTTTGTTTTTTCACTCTCCCTGTTACATTTCTGTAACAGTCATTAAATGTTCACATCTATTGGGGATTTTTGGCAATAATTATTCTTTTGGAAACCACATCACATAAAGTTGCATTGTCATCCTTTTATAATGTCATCAGTTTGGGAAAAACATGTTCAAGCTCAATGAAAGGGAATTGAAAGGGAATTTAAAAGCAGTCTGACGAATATTTAAGTTAATTTAAATACATTTCAAAAGGTAACCCCCTGTGTTTAATATAGGCCTATTGAAACCGCCTACATTTTGTCTAAGTTTTCTAATAAAATCTTTTTTGGTATTTCTATGCATACATTGGGTATTATTATTATTAATATTTATATTAAATCTATTATTTAAAGCTACTTTTTTATTGTTTTGATTCTGGCATTAGTGCAAAGGGTGTCTGAAATCACATATGATAGAGTTAAAATTCAAGTGAAATATCTTGTGGGGCATGAACCTTGAGTTTTATTTTATAATGGTTACCATGGTAACTCCCAGATCGAAACAAGTGGACTTCAAGAACAAACCTCACGACTTCATGAAAAGGTATTTGGGATAAAGCTTCAGGACTTCGCAGGGTTCCATGAACAAAACAATTGACGTTTATCAGATAAAACTGTGACGTGAACTGGGGAGTGTTAGTTGCGATGGCGTGACACTCTTTCATTGTTGGTATCGTTTGTTTTGTTTTCAATCCAGCGAGGCCTCGGCGAGACGTGTGAGGGGCCTTGATGCTGCAGGACTTTGTTCAACAATAAATAACATATCAAATGTGAATATCAGAGTATAAAAAAAAAAAGGACCTAAAATAATATTAATAATAATCACACCAACACAAATATGTCACATTTACATTCATTTATAAAGAGAAATACAACCATTCTAAAAGCACACATTGTTCTGCATTATTGAAAATGTTGATATTGAAGATGAACCATGCAAATGGGCCAAAAAACAAAAGAAAAAAAAATTACTGGAAGACACGTCACGAAGCAAACTCAAACTCTGAGTATGTGTAGCACTTTTCTCTTCTGGTCCTGGAAATGATATGGAAATAAAACGGCATTTACGTCGACAGTGAAAATGTTTCTTGTTCCTTTTACACCATAAACGAGAAGTTTGTGCGCATCGTTTGGCCCGAAGAAGCTCGACATCTGTCTATTAATGTGGGATGACCATGAATTTCTGCGGGGGCAGATTAAATATGAGCGTACAAGGCACCTGATACTGAATGGCATTTGTAGTTTTTTTCTTTTTTAAAGCCCCGTCATCGGAGTTGAATTTAGTGATAACCTTTGGAATCGGTGATAAAGTGCCACTAATTTAAAAAAATAATAAGCATCAACATTAGTCGATTCTTTCATTCACACTCACAATCCCAAGAACAGTCATGCGATCGGGCCGTTTAAGGACCGGCGGGAACACGCACTCACGCTTCACCTGGTAGTGTCATCAGCTAAAACCCGTCTGCGCAGCAACAGCCACGTCAGATCTGCCCCGACTCGCTGGAATCTGCAGCATTTCCCCATTTTTTTTCTCTCTTTTTTTCTTTAAAGTGAGTCTCTTAAAAAAAACGTAAATTAGTGCAAACCTCTGCAGTTGGGGTGAGTTTTCCTTAAATCAGGAGCTCAGATTTGCATCCGAGGATACTGGTGCGGTCGAGTCCATTTCATGCGTCAGCGACTAACAATTCTGTACTTTTTCTGCTTCAGGACAAAAAAGTCTTGGAAATCTGAAGAAACTCTGATTTGACAACTATGAGGATGATAGAAGTAAAAAAAAAAAAAAGAAAAAGAAAAGAAGTATAATCTATTCTGCACGCGTACCTTTTCTTACACAAAAAAGTAAACAGTTACATCTTCACTTACGTAAACCTAGTTAAACACTCCTACTCGGTGGTTCTGAAAATGTTTAAAATGCTACAAATACCACTATCTTGTAAAAGATACACAAATCATTCAGAAGATTGGCATCGCCACACGTTACACCGGACAACACCAATGTTTGACTAAGAATATAGATTTCAAAACAACCGTTTTTTTGTTTTTTTTGTTTTGTTTCGTTTCGTAAAAGTAAATGCACATCAAGAATCGTCAGAGAGTGCAGCTGCGTGACTGACAGAAGCAAGCGTACCAGTCCACTCGTCCCGTCCGCCTCCGGCGCGGTCAAAGCTCCCGTCGGACCGTCTGTGTTGCGGGATTTGGCGTTGGCACCGCGCCGCCTGCGACACTAGCTTATTCAAACAGAGACAGTAAAGAACGTCGACAAGCTGACTTGGAATTACCGAGAGATGACGTGGAGATCGGGGGTTAAAATTTCGATTGGGAGATGATGGGAGGGGAGGGGGGGGGTTAAAAATCTTAAGGGCATTCAATTTCCAACTCTTAAAAAAAGCCAAGCGTTTTTTATCAAAATATATCCATCTTAGTGTCAAATGTGTGTGTAGCTCTCAGAGGATATGAGAAAATATTCTGTAAACTTCTCTCTTTCACACTGTGCAAATCGCATTTTTTTTTTCCAAGAAGAGGGGGAGGGAGAATGGTCCGTGGACTTCGCGGCCATCCGTTTTTTGTTTTGAAATGACAAAATAAAAATAGAGAAATAATCCAAAATAATCCGTTTCCCATCTTTTGTTTTGATAATAAAGAACGGAAAACGGAAAGTTATCCGTTATCCGTTATCCGATTTCATTGATGTGTTTGAAAATCGAAATTGGGAATTAAAACAGCGAGTGGAAAACTCTTTTCTCTATTTCCTATTCGTTTCCAAGGATACTGAAAACAAGGATTGGACAAATGGGGGGATTGCACATGCGCAGTAATAAATGAAGAAAGTTGTTTCTGGTTCTTTTGTTGATCAGATTGAAAATTAACAGTTTTAGATTTTTTTTAATGTTGAAAAAGAAAATAAATCAAATATGAAACCTGAGTTTAATCTGTAATCTGTCTTCACTCAGTCATGATGTTGTGACAGTCCGTTCAGCTGCAGCGTCCAATCAATAACATGTACTGAACTCTAACATACTGCCCCCCCTGTTGGAAACGAATAGGAAATAGAGAAAAGAGTTTTCCACTCGCTGTTTTAATTCCCAATTTCTATTTTCAAACACATCAATGAAATCGGATAACGGATAACGATCTGTTTTCCACGGATTATTTTGGATTAGTTCTCTATTTTTATTTTGTCATTTCAAAACAAAAAACGGATGACCGCGAAGTAAACGGACCGAGAATAATGCAGCAGGTAGAAATTTGGCAGCGCAGCAGTAGGAGGGGAGGAGACAGGTCCATGGAGAGGGAGAGCAGGGGTTGCTGGTTCAGCTCTGCAGCAGGATGGGGTCCTCCAGCTCGTGGAATCCGGGCACCGAGCTGCTCTGGCTCTCCCCCGAATCCGAGTCGTACGCCGTGTCCGGCAGCTCGGCGAAGCCCCAGGCCAGCTGGTCGTCCTCCAGCTCGGAGCGCGCCGCCGCCGGCAGGTCGGCGCAGTCCTCCTCCTCGTTGGAGTTAAAGTCCTGAGGGATGTAGAGCATCTCGGGGTAGTTGCGCGACACCAGGTCGCTGGTGGTGGCCAGCGACACCTTGCGGAAGGCGATGAGGTGCATGTGCGAGTACTTGACGTACTTGCAGCGCTTGAAGCCCAGCGACTCCACCGCCACGCGCCAGCTGCGCATCATGAGCGTGTGGCGGTTCTGGTGGGACGAGTCGGGCGTGATGATGAGCAGCAGGCCGTGCAGCTCCAGCAGCTCGTGCGCCTTCTTGCAGCAGATCCAGCGCTGGTACGGGGAGGGGAAGTAGGACAGCAGCAGGGAGAAGACGGCCACGTGGAAGAGCTGGGCGGGCAGCGCGTCGATGGGGCTGCGCAGCTGCCGCAGGAACGCCTCCACCGCGTCGCCCGCCAGCTGGAGCGGCTGCTGCAGCTGCAGGTTCAGGAAGTCGCACTTGTACACACTCTGAAACAGAAGAGTCACGGCTCAGCAGAGGTGTCAAGTAACAAAGTACAAATACTTTGTTACCTTGGAAAGTAATTAATCATATTATTCGAAATAGACACAACAAATCAGAATACCCAAGCTATTTTTGAATGGCTCAGGGGATACAGTGGATAGTAGTGATGCACCGAAATGAAAATTTGTGGCCGAAACCGAAAATAATAATAAACACTTGGCCGAATACCGAACAATACCGAACATGGTTCTTCGCAGTTTTTCATTTATTTTGCCAATTTTTTCACCATTGCATAAATCAAATAAATTGGATTTAGGCATGCTTTTAAAAGAAAAAAATCTTTTACAAAATTACAAGGTAGAAAACATTTGTTGAACATAAAAAACTGAACATTTTTTAATTTCCCAGCATTTCTTAAATATTCCAGCAGACATTATACCAGCAAAGAACAATAACTTAAAATAAATAAATTAGCAAAATAAAATTTTTGGCCATCTTTGAGCTTACGTTAGGCTTAACTGACTGAACATTGTAACATAGGCCTTAAAACAATAAAAATGCATTAAGCGCTCAGGGTTTTTTATCATTTCAAATGATAAATCAAACTTGTAGCTGAAAGACTTTGCAGATGTGCTCCCTCTAGATATTTGAGCAGAACATTCATTGCAAACAGCCATTCTTGTATTATTCTTTGCCACTCTAAAATAATTCCACACTGCTGACATGTTTGCACCATTTCACTCCACGCTCTTCCACGTTTGATTTCGTCATCTAAACGCACCTGTAATAGATTGATTTATGTTGTTTTGGTTCCACCTGCTGGTGAATGTTAGTTAAATTCTTATGTGGTTAGTTTTTGGTTGGCCAACGATTTATGTTTGTCGTGCGCAACAGTTACGGAGCGGCCAGTCTATTTCCTTATATTACAACGCCGTTATTAATTGTTCGTTTTTTTTCCCACTTAGTGGATAGTTTGAATAATATTGCTGAAGAGTTCAATAATTATTTGGTTGGAGTTGGTTGTAACTTGGCCAGTAAAATTAGAGTGTCTAAGGATAAACAAAATATGTTTGATGAACTCATTAAAGGAAACAATAATACTATGTTCCTTCATGGAATTGATGAAACTGATGTAATTGAGATTGTAAAAAAATTCAAGAATAAATCATCAAATGATATAAATTCCATTGACATGGTAATTGTTAAAGAAGTTATTGGCCAAATTGTAAGCCCTCTGACCTATATATGCAATCTGTCTTTCCAAAAGGGTGTTTTTCCAAATAATATGAAAATAGCGAAGGTTATACCAGTATTCAAACATGGAGATAAGCGTTGCATTGATACCTTACTTAAGTAGAAATTCTGGTTATCTATACTTCACTGGAGTAATTATTTTTCAGACGACTTTTTACTTTTACTCCTTACATTTTCACGCAATTATCTGTACTTTTTACTCCTTACATTTTAAAAACAGCCTCGTTACTCTATTTCATTTCGGCCTTTAAAAAAAAACTATCCAGTTAAATTGCTCCGTCCGGATAGAGTGAATTTGGTTGTGGTTGTTTCAGATGTTCTTGTCCAGTTTTGTTCTTACATCCGTTCCCTCAGATTCCTGCAACTAAACTTGGATGTACATTCCAATAAAGGTTAGGATAAATGATAACATGCCTCTGAAGTTTGACTTTTTGCACCATTACAATACTTATAGGCAACTAGTCATCATATCTGCTGCTCTCTGAAACACATGTTAATGCTCAATAGTACACATATATGGTTCTTTAATATATTTACATTATACTAAGATGCTTCATTTTCAATGGCTTTTGTCCTTAATGGCTTTTTCCCCCTTACATTACTTTTACTTTTATACTTTTGAAAGTAGTTTTGAAACCAGTACTTTTATACTTTTACTTGAGTAAAAAACTTGAGTTGATACTTCAACTTCTACAGGAGTATTTTTAAACTCTAGTATCTATACTTCTACCTGAGTAATGGATGTGAATACTGAAGACACCTCTGCGGTGTCTCAGATCAGATCTGGGAACCTGCACGCGACATCGTGACGCTCACTCGGTTTCATAACGTGCAACCAGCTGAATGCGAAACCGGTTTTGTTCTGCTTTTTGCTGAATGTGTTGCCACAGATTTTCTAACCGCAGTTCTGACGCCCAACGTGAGTCATTTATGGCGACGTTTTCTTCTCGTAAGACGACGATTTACAGTATCACACAGCTGCATGTTTCACACACAAACAAGACTCGCTGTCAACAAGGAGTGAGCAGAGAAGAGACGTGCTCGCACCTCGACCCCGTCAGCCTGTTTCCATTTTAGTTTTAGTCTAGTCTTTGGGTCAAGCTATCATTTAGTTTTTATTAGTTTTAGTCACGTTCATTCTCCTTTTAGTCGTGTCAAGTTTCAGTCGACTAAAAGTCTGAGCATTTCAGTCTTATTTTAGTCAGAATTGTCCAAGACCTTTAGTCTACTTTTAGTCAAAGATTGTATTGATCCAAACCCATTTCACAATTCAAACAAGGTTATCTTATTATTATATTATTGTTATCTTATAGACTCAAGAATACATTCATTCCAGATACAGAAGACTCTAATTTGAGTTTACAACATATTTATTTTTCCGCGTTTCTCCCCGTCTTTTTCTTTTTCCACGACACATTGGGTTTTCTTTTCCACGTCTAAGTAGGAAAGTGTATCCAAAGATGGTTCTTCTTCTTCTTCTCCCCCCCAGAGCAGATCCCCGTGTTTCTCTCTGTAACTTAGTTTTTAATGTACGTTAACTAGAGCTCTGCGTTAACGGCATCAGCCTCTAACTCTGCAGCTGCATCTTCTGGATCTGATTCCTGCTGCAGCGACTGGGATTAAGGACTTTTAATTTTGTAATCTACATTTTAGTCTGGTTTTTATTCCTCTACGATATTGCATTTAGGCCTGTGTTGAAAAAATCGATTTTCCGATTCTTAATCGATTCTCATATTAATTCCTAAAAATCGATTCTTATGTCTAAAGATCGATTTTTTTTTTCTCATCATTTTCTCCAGGTGAACTTTAATCCCAGTAGTCGGACACACAGTTTGTCATGACACTTCTGAAAAATGCCAGGTTCTTCATGGCAATATGTGTGCGTGGTGACAGAATAAATTAGATAAGCTAAAATTATTTGTTTACTGCATGAACTTTTGCAATTTCTTTCTTTTTTGCACTTTAAATGGATATTGAAAGGCCTGTTTGAGTTATTTATTTCTTAGTTATTTCACAGTAATTATTGTGAAATTATTATTTCACTAGTTATTTTACAGTCATATAATTCAGGAGACAGCTCAAAAAACATTTTAAATAACACTAAGCCAATATCGAATCGGATCGAATCGAATCATGATAATCGATTCTGAATATTAAGAATCGGAATAGAATCGATTCTTGACATTTGAATCGATACCCAGCCCTAATTGCATTATATATTTAATTATCGTTATCGTCATATGAACAGCATTTTCGATGAGTCTCGTCTCGTTTTCCTCAGGTGATAAAGGTTCGTTGACGACGATATTTAGTCATAATTTTCGTCGACGAAAGCAACTTTACCTCGACTGCAGGCACTATGTCAATCCCGACCGTCAGGAACTCGTCGAACCTCAGGAACGGGTTGAAGCAGCTTCCCACGTCCAGCAGGCGCATTTTCCCCCGCTGGGAGATGGAGCTGCAGAAACAGAAACAGAAACACGGAAGAGACGGCTAACGGTCAAACCAGCACCTCGGGACAGTTCTGACTACACACATCTAAAGATTTAAGGGCAGGAAGTATAAATATAGTCAATAATATCTTATATAAGCAGCAGTCAGTTAAATAAGCTATGTTTCATTTGACCACTTTGAACTGAAATTTATCACGATAATTTCTGGCATTTATCCCGATAATGATAAAAATAATACCAATTCAACTCCACCTTTTTAACTATATTACTATACTATATTTTTACTACCAAAGAGCGAAATAACCGAATCAAATTCCTTGTTGGACAATGTTCGAACCTGGCCAATAAAGCTGATTCTGATTCTGATTCTGATTCTGATATCTTTCTTTCAGGCTCATATCTTTCTTTCTTTTTTCTTTCTTTCTTTCAGGCTCATTTCTTTCTTTCTTTTTTCTTTCTTTCTTTCAGGCTCATTTCTTTCTTTCTTTCTTTCTTTCAGGCTCATTTCTTTCTTTCTTTCTTTCTTTCTTTCAGGCTCATTTCTTTCTTTCTTTCTTTCTTTCTTTCAGGCTCATTTCCTTCCTTCCTTCCTTCCTTCCTTCCTTCCTTCCTTCCTTCCTTCCTTCCTTCCTTCCTTCCTTCCTTCCTTCCTTCCTTCCTTCCTTCCTTCCTTCCTTCCTTCCTTCCTTCCTTCCTTCCTTCCTTCCTTCCTTCCTTCCTTCCTTCCTTCCTTCCTTCCTTCCTTCCTTCCTTCCTTCCTTCCTTCCTTTCCTTCCTTCCCCTCCCTCCCTCCCTCCCTCCCTCCCTCCCTCCCTCCGACGGTTTATCGTGAACGGTAAAATATCACCCATTCCTACTTCATGATGACTTTTGCTGTGAATTCCTGCCGTATTTGTATCAATAGTTAGACCCTCCAGGAATCTGCAAAGAAAAAGTTTAAATTCCGCGGAGAGGAATTCTTGATTCCGCGGCTTGAAAGTTAATATTCCGCGGGCATTAAAAAATATATATTTTTAATGTAAAAATTAGGTAAATTTTTACCAAAACACTCTAAAACTGTAAAACAGTGTGTAACATACTATTACTGGTTATAAAATAATGAACATCAACATTTTCTTTGTCCCACTTTGGCATATTTATTTGCAACGAAAAGAGAAGACCATTTGCAGTAAAAATAAAAATATAAAATGCTGACACTTGGTCTGTGAAATGCAGTATAGTACTGTTCCCTGAACACTGGGAAAACCAGTGTTCAGGGAACAGTACTATTTGTCCTCGGAAGTGGGGATTTCCCAGTTCCCAGTCGGAATTTTCAACTGGAACGCCCCTTGAAGTGGGATTTCCTACTGGGAAAGTGGGAGAAGCTTCACCACCCCCGAGTTACCATTCCAAGATGGCTGCCATTCCCAGTTCCCAGTTCCGAGGTAAATGGAACGCGGCATTTGACTTACTGGGCACCGGACGGAGAAATCGCTCCATAACTGAAGGTTTTCTTTATGCTGTATGTAGTAATGTCTCCCCATATCTACAGTATGTAGTTAATAGTTTAAACTTTACTTTATGTCTCCGTGGAAGCCAAGGACCGATGCTGGTTTTTTATTTAAATTTAGAAGTTTATATTGGAAAAAATTTAAAATTACATTTCGCTTGTGTGTTGTGAATTTATGTTTCAATTGCAAACTAATGTTTCCTCAAAGGAATTTTGTATTTTTGAAAATGTTGAATAAAGTTTGTAAAAAAAAAAAAAAAAAAAAAAAAAAAAAAAGCCGGAAAAAAAAAAAAAAAAAAAAAAAAAGGACCGATGCTGGTGACTGTTTGTTTCCTTATCCGGCTAGTGTTACTACGTATGTGCGACATCTAGCGGCCGGGATGAAAATTACATGTAAAAAAAGTGATTTTTCTGCACCAGACATTGAAATCCACGGAAGGTCTGTAAATCCACGGACAGCCGTGAAATCCGCGGAAATTTCCGCGATCGCGGAATCGCGGATTCCTGGAGGGTCTAAATAGTCATATTTAAGGTGAGTGCATGTAAACGTTCACTGGAGAACTGGGAGATTAGTATTTACAGTGGAAACAAAAAGTAAGTGAACCCCTTGGAATGAATCTGTCGTGATATATTTGCCATAAAATGTGACAATAACAGAGAAGTGCTGACCCTGACGGGACACAGGTATAACATCTGGTTTCTTTGTTGAACACAGCCACTAAACATCAACATCCATTCAATATTTCAACACAACCCAGAGACTCATTCATGAAACTAGTTTGGAGGTGTGATTTTCAGGTGCTATAAAAACACAGCAACATTTTGAATTTGCTCCTGCTGGTGTGAACGACACCTCGCAAGGAAAGAGGTGGCGGAAGACGAGTGCTTAGGGCCGGAGAGGCAAACAGAGTCAGCTCCGAGTGTTCCAGCATCCATCCGTTGAGACAAAAGTGTCCATAAATAAGTGCCGTGGCTACTCTTTCTAGAAGTCGGTGCTCAGTCAAGAATCATCCAACTCCACTGAATCTACAGTGAGGGGAAGAAGAAGCCACGGGTGACACCTAAGGGCTCCAACACTTCAGGGGGGGAAAAAATATCCCACCACTAATGGAAAAATGTTTTGTGGACGGATGAATCAAAACCTGACTTTTGAAGTGGCTCAGTCAGAGTTGGGACCTCAACCCCACGTAGAATCAGAGCTGTTCATACCAGACGTCCTGCAGATGGACCTGAGCTGAAGGTCCAATCCCAATACACCCCCTACTTTTCTTCACTCGCCCTTCTTTTCTTCACTACCCCTAAAAAAGAAGGGACAGATTTTAGGGAACTTGAAATCTTCCCAGGGGCCTGTCCCAATACTCCCCCTTCCCCTTGTTTTCATCCCTACCCCTAATCAGGAAGCTGAGAGCCAAAAGCTGTTTTAATTTCAGCTGTAGCGCTGTTAATATGCCACTTTGTTAAGTTTTAATATGTTTTCAGGCGTAAAAGTAACCGTTAAGATCCCCAACCTGGGCTCAGTTTATCCAAATAACGCCTGTTAAGAAATTTGATCTGATGTTTTCGGCGATGATGAGACCGGGGCGCAGCAGCAGCAGCAGCTCACGTACAGACGTGATCGCCGGGTCAACCTGCTGTCGTCCCGGGGAGAAACCTGCAGCTCTGTGGAGAATTACCACTGGCTGAAATAAATCATTTAGGAAGATAAATGTTGGTTTAATAGATGAAATCTAACAGTTGTAGCTACGCCTGTTAAGAAATTTGCTCTGAAAATGTCATGATTTCTGTCGGCCTGCTCCGGAGCTGATTTATGGTTCCGCGTTAAACCAACGCAGAGCCTACGGCGTACGGCGCGCGTCGCCACGTAACCTACGCCGTAGGCTCTGCGTTGGTGTAACGCGGAACCATGAATCAGCCTTTATTCTGGCGAGGTTGCAAAAAACGGGCAAAAAAGTGATTATGTACATCCACTGAGTGAATATTATGAAAGTAAAATACATATTTCTCGCTAGAAATGTAATCAAAACTAATTTTTATGCAGAAACTAACTCAAAATATTGATTTTATTCACTAAAAAATAAGAAATGTCCGCCATGTTTTTTTTTTGGATTCAGTCCGCAAATGACGACGAAAAGCATTCTGGGAAATGTTTTGGTCCCTAGATCAGTGAGTGAGGATCGCAAAACCCTCGCTCCGTAGGGACAGATTCATAGCCACTTCCCCTCATTTTCCCCACTACCCCTAGGTGAAAAGAGGAATTGGGACACCACTACCCTCACGGGAACGCGCAAAATGTAGGGGTAGTGAAGAAAAGTAGGGGTAAGGGGAGTATTGGGACAGGGCCGAAGAAGCTCGGGAGAGGAATAGTCAACAGTTCTGAAAGTTGAACAGGTCTGAGATACTGGAAGACTTTATTTCCAAGGCAAACGCTGTTTTTTCTGGTGGTCAAAAATATCTTCTACCGTATGCAAATATAGCCGACCTAAACACAAACAAATAACCTTAAACGAGTTGAAAAGTGCGTGACTGTTTATTTAATCGTTTCCTCTCCTCTTTTTATGCCTCTCTCTTTTCTCTTAGCGTGGATCCTTCACTAGTCTGCCAGACACCAGCGTGAGTCGCGGACGATTATACGAGTGACGGGAAAAGAGTTGTATCGGACGATAGCTGACAACGAGAAGCTGCTAGCGCACAATAAGATTTGGGTTGAATGGAGACACACAAATAATTAACTCAGGCCCCAAATAAACGCGTGTTGATTTGAGCGATTTAACCTTTATTTTGTGTTTTACCGTGCCTCTGCTTGGAGGAGTTTAGACCAGCTGTTAACTGTTAACCCCGAACGTGTTCCTTGATGTGTTCAAGTAAAGAAAACAACCAACTGCTTGTGTGTCATCAACATTAACACAACGTTTAAATCTCATTTTAGTGCAAATAAACACAGAAAACCGATTGATTCTGAAGGGTTACCACACCTGCATCACCCACTGTTAGGAATGGGTGATATTTTACCGTTCACGATAAACAGTCAAAAAAATTCCCCACGGTAAGAATTTGTCATCTCGCGGTAAAAATGATAAATTCCAGTTGATGATGTTTTTGTGTAAAGGAAGGAAGGAAGGAAGGAAGGAAGGAAGGAAGGAAGGAAGGAAGGAAGGAAGGAAGGAAGAATGAATGAATGAATGAATGAATGAATGAATGAATGAGGTATGAAGGAAGGAAGGAAATGAGCCTAAAAGAAAGAAAGAAAGAAAGAAAGAAAGAAAGAAAGAAAGAAAGAAAGAAAGAAAGAAAGAAAGAAAGAAAGAAAGAAAGAAAGAAAGAAAGAAAGAAAGAAAGAAAGAAAGAAAGAAAGAAAGAAAGAAAGAAAGAAAGAAAGAAAGAAAGAAAGAAAGAAAGAAAGAAAGAAAGAAAGAAAGAAAGAAAGAAAGAAAGAAAGAAAGAAAGATTAATTCCCGTTGATACGTGTTTGTGTAACAAACATGGTGGATCTGAGTCATTCCAGTTTTGCAGTACAGGTGTAACTCATTTAATTGGTTTTTATTAATTAAATTTAATTGGTGTAGTTTAGTAGTATTTAGTATTCTTTAGAGCAGTGATTTGGCTCCAGAGACTGAATGTGGTGATAGATTTATAGTTACAAAAGTGCCAGAAATTATCGTGATACATTTTTTAGTTCATACCGCCCATCCCTGCCCACTGTATCACAGACATAAAGATTCATCTGAAAATGGTTATTACAGTTCATATAAGATTCAACAAGTACATTTTAAGTCTGAAATAAATCTGCAGGAAGCTCCTTCAAACATGTGTTATGTGCTTTAACTGCTACAGTTTCACCAGCAGCTACAGAGGGCGTGTTGTTACTCCGGCCTACCTGGGGACGGGGCCGTACGCTTGAGCACCGACGGGTGCGGAAGTCAGACCTGCGGCTAAAGTGGCACTTTTTGCATCCTTTTCTAACACTCTCTTCATCCCACCGTCCAAGAAATATTCCTGGCAGACACTGAGGGGACAAAACCCAAGACGTTAATCAAACTGTACTCAAGTCTCGTATCCTGCAGGTTCAGATGAGTTAGTCTTAACTCAGGGGTGTCAAATGTGCGGCCCGTGGGCCGCATGTGGCCCGAGAGAGGTTTTCACGTGGCCCGCGAGAAGTTTCCAACGCAAAAAAACGAAATGTTAATTTACTAAAAAGGAAGGCATAAATAATTGCCATGAATCGCAGCATATCCGATAATATATTTCTTCTACAAATCCATCGTTATTCCACAAATAGAGCAGTTTTCTAGAATGCATTTGCCTATTTTATTTCTTTGTAGACGGTGGTTTAATTTGATTAACTGACTACTATTATATATTTTCGCAGGAAAAATATCACTGCTAAAAAAGATGATAAAAGATATTTATTCGGAGAATTTCAGTTTTGAATACGAGGATAGTGACAAAGTAAAACCGTTAAAAAAGAAGTGCTGACTTTTTCGGCACACTGGCGTAAATATCCGCGCCAATTTTAAAAAATAAATACACTTAATTGTATTGGAAAAATCTCTAAATCACAAAGAAACACTCTCGGATGTAACAAGAAAGATTTTGCTTTTAATTAAATTTCCTATAAAAAAGCAAAATATAAAAAAACATACTTGTTTCTGTTTATCTTTGTAAAATGATATTAAAAGTATCTTACATAATTTGAAAAAAAACGAGAAATTTCAAGAAAAGATCCTGAATAAATATATTTTACATAATTAGAGTGTAAATATTTCCTTTAAAATTAACTAAACTGATATTGGATTAGATAACAATAGTAAAAAAAAAAAGAATTAGAGAAAAAACATACTTGTTTCTGTTTATCTTTGTAAAATGATATTAAAAGTATCTTAAATAATTTGAAAAAAAACGAGAAATTTCAAGAAAAGATCCTGAAGAAATATATTTTACATAATTAGATTAGTTAATTTTAAAGGAAATATTTACAAACTGATATTGGATTAGATAACAATAGTAAAAAAAAAAGAATTAGAGAAAAAACATACTTGTTTCTGTTTATCTTTGTAAAATGATATTAAAAGTATCTTACATAATTTAAAAAAAAACGAGAAATTTCAAGAAAAGATCCTGAAGAAATATATTTTACATAATTAGAGTGTAAATATTTCCTTTAAAATTAACTAAACTGATATTGGATTAGATAACAATAGTAAAAAAAAAAAAGAATTAAGAGAAAAAAATTCCGCACCGTTTTTGTTATTTTGAGCGTGCGCCCGCGAGAAAAAAATTTTGCCGAGCAAAATGAGTTTGACACCCCTGTTTTAACTCTACTGTTTTAATATTAAACATGTAGGTCGGCCGCACCTGCGACACCACTCGATGCGGCTCTCTCCGTCGCAGTTTTTGGTCCAGTGGTTGTCGGCGAGATTCTTCATGGCCAGGGCGTACTCGCTCAGCGTCTGCTCATCCTCACAGTGCTCACGCCAGATTTTGTCAAAGTCGCCCACTGCGGAGAATAAAAAAAGGAGAAAGAAAGAAAAGAAAAAAGAAATCAGAACAGAAGCAAAAGCAGCTCAAAAAGCAGACGGCTGGAAACTTCCAGTCTGATGGGCAGAAAAAAAACACCACAGCAAACACTCCAAACCTACTTTCCAGCTCTGGTCATCCCCTTTAGCCTCTAAACATGCCTCTACTCCTCCACCAGCACACAAGCGATGCTGTTTCTGCACAGATCCGCCTCGGATAGCGGCCCCGCTGTAACAATAGAGCCCGCTAAACTTTCCTGCAGCACGTCTTCACGGCTGCTCGGAGGCTCGAGTGAACACACGGACGAGGGAGAAATCCCATGACCGGGAGGGAAAAGTCGATCTGATTTGCAGAAATGAAAGGGCAACAAGACGAGCGGCGGTAAACAGCAGCGCTCTGGAAGCATGACCGCCGGGATTCAATGCCAAGCCTCCCGGATCATGCTTTACTTATTAACCAATCATGAGGTCTGCAAGCAGGATGACTTATCTGAACTATCATGGTCTCCAAAACAACCAAACTCTCCTGTTTTTAATATCTTACAGTTAAACGTGCATTTCTCCAAACATAAAAGGCTGATTTTAAAACATTATTACAGATATGGTGTAGTGTTTTAAGGTGGAACATTGGTAAGAGATTACACAAATTAACAGTAAAACTTAACTTATTGTTACTGTTTACCCTCACAGATTCTATCAGAGTGAGCACATTTCGATAGAAGCTTCAAAACTTTTAAGGAGGTCACTGTTTTCTTTCTGCTCTTTGGTTTGTTATTTAAGAGCTAAAAGGATCCGGAGGCAGTCACGTGAAACAAACCAGTCAAGAGTTCAAGCTGGACAAGCTAATTCTAGATATATGTGGCTTTTTAAAACTGCAATATTGAAACAAAAAGCAGCCCACAAACAAGTAGCCGTTCTGCTCCAGGTACAAGTATGTATTTCATCTTCAAGATAACGTTTTGGTTTTTTTTCTCCAACTTGCCATTCTGAATTTGCCTTTTTGTGTTTCCCACCCACACACTTTCCAGGAGGAGCATGCATTTCCTCAGAAAGATAAAATGAGAGCTGGTGGAGAAAAGAAAAAACAGAAAACCCCAGCAGCAGCAGCACAAAGGCTTGCTGTAGTGAGGCAGCGGAGCAGAGTTTTAGATGCACGGCGTTTGAAACCAGAGTGTTTAATCGCAGAGAAGCCCTGTGTCAATGCTGCGAAGTGAAACACTGAATAGTTCATTAATCAGAGATGTTCGGCCCGCTGACACACAGATGTAATTAGTCATTGCTGCCGTGGCCTAAGAGGGTTTTTCCAAACTTCCCATTTTGAAGGAATAAGACAGTTGTTGTTCTCCAGACTGACAGCTGCTGATGAACACACACGGAAGAAAAATAAACCGTCACATTAGGGCTGGGCGATATGGACCAAAAGTTATATCTCGATATTTTCTAACTCAGGGGTAACCCAAAATGTTGAAAGAGCCATATTGGACCAAAAACACAAAAAACACATATGTCTGGAGCCGCAAAAATTGAAAAAGTCTTGTATAAGCCTTAGATTGAAGGCAACACATGCTGCAT
Source organism: Cololabis saira (assembly GCF_033807715.1). Taxonomy (NCBI): domain Eukaryota; kingdom Metazoa; phylum Chordata; class Actinopteri; order Beloniformes; family Belonidae; genus Cololabis; species Cololabis saira. The sequence continues at coordinate 6,713,151 of NC_084591.1, forward strand.
GTTTCTATATTAGTTATAATTGGGGGAAGATTTTGTTTTCATTATGCACTTTGAGAAAAAAGTCGAAATGTCGAGAAAAAAGTCAAAATGTTGAGAAAAAAGTCGAAATGTCGAGAGAAAAGTAAAAATTTCAAGAAAAAAGTTGAAATGTTGAAAAAAAAGTCGAAATTTCGAGAAAAAAGTCAAAATTTCGAGAAAAAAAGTCGAAATGTCGATATTAAAAAGGAAAGGAAAAAGGAAGAAAAAAAGAGAAAAGAGAAAAAAGGGAAAAAAAAGAGAAAAAAGGAAAAAAGTTAGAAAAAAAAGAAAATAGAAGAAAAAAGAGAGAAAAAGAGAAAAAAAAAGAAAAAGAAGAAAAAGGGGAAAAAAAAGGTCAAACATTTTTGAAAAAGCTCCAGGAGCCACTAGGGCGGCGCTAAAGGGCCGCATGCGGCTCTGGAGCCGCGGGTTGCCGACCCCTGTTCTAGCTGAATGGCGATACTCGATATATGTCGATATTTTTTCTGTGTCATAATTGGGGTTTCCCCCAAAGCATTATAGCATAGCATCTCTGTTAGCTTCATTTTTTCTGAGGCAAACCCTTAAAAAAACAAGTCAGTTTTAATACAAAGCCTCGTGCCAAATGTCACACAGGTTCCTTTATTAACAGAGGTCTGCACAATATCAAAATGTATAAAACAAATGAAATAAAAATAACTGCCTGCATATATAGAATAAAAATGCTTCTTGAATAAAATAAAACAAATATCCCTTTCCTGCATAACAATTAAATTAAAATACACTGTGCAATTAATACAATGTAGACAGTAACAGGCAGACTTTTCCACTGAGGTTGACAGTTGTGCAAATAATAAAACATTTGTGCAAATCTCAAATAAAACATGTAAACAGATATTGCATCTCTTTGAGCAAATCTCAAATAACTAAAACAAGTCAACTACTGTACATTTTACAGATTTTGTGCCAGGAAAACTAACCTGTCAACACTGTCAAGTTTCAGCACACAAAGGTATTTTTTTGCCAGCGCGAGGGGTCAGTGTTGATGTTCAGTCAATTTGTCGCAAAATAAGCTCTATCGATATAAATGATATTGTCTCGTACCATATCGCGTTTGAAAATATATCAATATACATTAAAATCTCGATATATCGCCCAGCCCTGCCGTCACACAGCTTTCGCAGCATTTAACTGCCTTAACCGGTTTTTGCTTTCCGTTCTGAATTTCTGCAGCTCAAAGGATCATTTTTAGTCTTTGTGGTGTTTACTTGTAAATGATGGACGGGCTGGAATTGATGACTGAGGTGAACTTCTAACTGGTGAACTTCTAACTGTTTCTTTGCTCGCTGTGTGAGCAGACGGCCCAGATGTGGACACATCGCATCCTGCAGCCAACACCACTCACATCTGTACAACTTCACACTGTCCTCCCCCCAAACCCCAACCAAACCCCAACCAAACCCCAACCAAAAGACACATACATTTAGGGCCAACGGATCTAGAGAGTAGGTCTGGGAATCGATTCAAATGTCAAGAATCGATTCGATTCCGATTCTTAATATTCAGAATCGATTATGATGATTCGATTCGATATTGATTTGGCCTAGTGTTATTTAAAATGTTTTTTGAGCTGTTGCCTGAATTATATGACTGTAAAATAACTAGTGAAATAATAATTTCACAATAATTATTGTGAAATAACTACGAAATAAATAACTCAAACATTTAAAGTGCAAAAAAGAAAGAAATAGCAACAGTTCATGCAGTAAACAAATCATTTTAGCTTATCTAATTTATTCTGTCACCACGCACACATATTGCCATGAAGCACCTGGCATTTTTCAGAAGTGTTATGACAAACTGTGTGTCCGAATACTGGGATTAAAGTTCACCTGCCGAAAATTATGAGAAAAAAAAAAAAAAAAAATCGATCTTTAGACATAAGAATCGATTTTTAGGAATTAGTATGAGAATCGATTTAGAATCGGAAAATCGATTTTTTTTCAACACAGGCCTACTAGAGAGTGACGAAACTGTAAAACTATTATTAACCCCAACACATGCAAAGCAAGTCCATGTTCAGACTGTTCACACATGATCAGTTTAGACTTTCATTCAGTGTAGAAACGACTCGTGTGTAGTATTTCTTGAGAAAGTCGAAATAGTGATTTTAAAATCTCAAATTCCCCTCATGATGTCGATGGTGACACCGCAGCGAAAGGCCTCTCGTGAATCTCTTGGCACTTTTCTTCTTTTTGTTTGTGTTAGAGACAATTTTGTATTGTGTTGTGCTCCCGATTCAATAACCTGTGTGGGGATGTGGATTGTTGTAGTGACATTTTTGCACACACAGTTTTTGACCGTCTTAACTTTGGCGTCGCATTGTTGCAGTTTTTGGTCTAACAGCTTTACTGGTTTTTATGAATGAATGAATGAATGAATGAATGAATGAATGAATGAATGAATTTTTATTTCGAACATGTATATAAAAAAATAAAGAGTAACATCTTCATATTCACATATGTTCCGAAAAAAGGAGTAGGAAGAAGTGTACACTTTTTCCTAGTTCCTACCTCTTTTTAACTCTATGAATTTACATTATTGTTATTATTATATCTACACAATATCCATATAAATTTAGTCTATATAAATACTACGTAAACATGCCTATTACTACATAATTTTATCCATGGTTTCATGCAAGTTATAGCTGCATGTGCATGTAGTTGGCTGTATAGAAAGGAGCTCGTGTGTACAAATAAATACCCTTTTTGAGCATCACAGAAGATGTTTATGGACATTCATTCGTTCAGCCCAAGGAAACGCGTCATCTGTTACCGGTAAATCAGTGACTTGTAGGTTTTTTCATGTTTTTTTGGGTCAAATCAAGTCAAGTCACAACAAATTGTTTTTGCTTTCTTTGCTCTTTATGTAAATGTAATGATTACTGCTATTAAGTTAGTCTCTCTTAATGTTTTCTTCCAGTTATACGGCGGTTTTAAATATTCAGGACAGAATACTGGTCAAAGTTAAGTTTTAATTAAATCTGTCGAGTTCTTTAGTGGAATAACTGGATTATAAACCGACTGCATGAACCTGTTTACTTTCTATATAAAGTCCCTTTATACGTGACTTTGGTCGTGATTTTGTGCTTTACAAATAAACAGAGCTTTCCAATGAGGATATTTCTACAAACGTTTCCATAAACTGAGATGAAGGCAAAACAGGTTGGTTAAAACAGATATTGTGGAAACATCTAGACATTTATTTGATTATTGGGTCTGTTTTATTGCACTTCAAAAAAGCAGAAGTCACCCAGCAGCACATCATGCACCACATTTGATCTACTTCCTGCCAAAAAAAGGCAGCTTATGTCTGCAGTTTTTAGAGCAAAACTGCAAGTGTCAACCTTCCCACGATGCATCACGTCCATCCGTGCAGACCGATGTGTTTGCAGGGGTTGTGACCTCCTGCATCCACACAAACTGGATAAAAAGCATCAGTAAATCTGCGGGTTATCGTTTCCAACCCTTCTCAGAAATATCAAGCTACTTTCGCTCTGACAGGACAGACATAAAAAGGTTTTATTGGCAATAGAAAGGCTCCATTGCTGTCTGTCATTAGTAACCTATTAAAGTCTGCGTTTACTGGGCATTGGATGTGGCGATAATACCAGTTTACAAGGGCGACTTATCTACACAAACAGCGATTACAAGACGATTAAAGGTCTTTAAAAGGCCTCGCTTGTACAATTAAATAAACTCGGGCCGACTCCAGTCCTCCACAGCAGCCAGGCCCGTGTGGCTGTCAGAGGTCATGCTTTCATTTGTCTTTAAAACACCCTGTTGTTGGAGAAAAGCTGGAGTTTAATGTTAAATTTGTGGGGGTTTTCCATGGGTGCAGATCCCAGGTGCCAGATCCCACATGCCCCCCCCAATTTCTGAAAAACATGAATTGTCCCCCCCAATAAAAATACCCTAAATTATTCAAAATTGAACAAATGTATTTTCAGACTTAAAGGTTGAATATGTAGAATATTTATTAAAAACATATTTCTAAAAAAAATAATAAATCCACGGTGCGTTTTGAGGTGTACAGAATGAAAGTATTGCTACTCCATACATTTTTTTATTTTTTTTAGTCTGAATTAATATTTTTTAAATGAATGAATATGAATTTATTGTCAAGTTGTATTATCCATGAGTTGTCTAGAACCAGACAAGAAGAGTTAGCCTATTAAGATACAGGATCTCTTCTTCCAGGGAGTCCTGGAAAATGACAGATGAAAACGAACATGGACATTTATGTAAATAAATGTGATGTTGGGTCAACTTGTGCTGTGTTTATTGTGCTCTTAGCAATGGGTTAGAACTGTTTACCACCATAACTGTGTTAAAACATGATCAGTTAGTTTAAACAACTTGTTTAGGGCTCCATATTTCATCCATATATCAATTGATCGTGCATAAAGTAGTCCCATAGGATAAAAGGAAGATGGTGCCTTCCTTCCTTCCTTCCTTCCTTCCTTCCTTCCTTCCTTCCTTCCTTCCTTCCTTCCTTCCTTCCTTCCTTCCTTCCTTCCTTCCTTCCTTCCTTCCTTCCTCCCTCCCTCCCTCCCTCCCTCCCTCCTTCCTTCCTTCCTTCCTTCCTTCCTTCCTCTCTTCCTTACTCCCTTCTTCCCTTCCTCTTTTCTTCCTTCCTTCCTTCCTTCCTCCCTCCCTCCCTCCCTCCCTCCCTCCCTTCCTTCCTTCCTTCCTTCCTTCTCCCTTCCTTCCTTCCTTCCTTCCTTACTCCCTTCTTCCCTTCCTTCCTTCCTTCCTTCCCTCTTTCCTTCCTTCCTTCCTTCCTTACTCCCTTCTTCCCTTCCTCTTTTCTTCGTTCCTTCCTTCCTTCCTTCTCCCTTCCTTCCTTCCTTCCTTCCTTACTCCCTTCTTCCCTTCCTCTTTTCTTCCTTCCTTCCTTCCTTCCTTCCTTCTCCCTTCCTTCCTTCCTTCCTTCCTTCCTTCCTTCTCCCTTCCTTCCTTCCTTCCTTCCTTACTCCCTTCTTCCCTTCCTCTTTCCTTCCTTCCTTCTTCCCTTCCTCCTTCCTTCCTCCCTTCCTTCCGTCCTATGATTTACGAATATAACAGTTAAGAATCAGAATCAGAATCAGAATCAGAATCAGAAAGGGGGTTTATTGCCAAGTTTGTCAACACACACAAGGAATTTGTTGTGGTGATTGGTGCAATACAGTAAAATAAAAATAAAAAATAAAAATATAAAAGCAAACAAATATATATGGAGATAAACTGAGAGATAGAATAAAGTAAAATGTATAACAGGAATAAACAGAAATGTACAATATGAGGATTAAAAAGTAAGCAGTGACACACACTGTTGGCTGTTTAGGACAAATAAACAAGAAAGGTAAGCACAATAAATGATTCCCTGTGCAGTATTTTTTGGCGAGCCTTTACCAATTTATGGCATGGTATGAGTTGCATATTGGCAAAAAAATTAAAAATTAAAATCACGTTGGTGTCCCCCCCAATCCTGACATCGGATCTGCACCCCTGGTCAGAGGTCATGCATTCATTTGTCTTTAAAAGACCCGTTTGTAGGAGAAAAGCTGGAGTTTAATGTTAAAATTGTGTGTTTTTATTCAGATTAGGTCGGTTTTGGGCCCAGACAGACTCTTACCTTCCCTGTATTTCCTGCGCAGTTTCCTGTGCAGGTTCTTCACCACCCCCGACAGCTTCTCCTGCTGCCGCCGGCACGGCTCCTCGCTGGGGATGGGCCGGCAGCAGCTCCCCGGCCGGAGCTCCGTCTCCCCCGTCTCCACATTGTCCCCGGGGTTCATGTCTCTCTCAGCTCCGCCGCGTCCCCCCTCTCTCCCCCGGAACCAAGCGGACCGGCGAGCCAGCTCACCGGCCAACAACACGCCCGGCGATTGGACGGCGCGGTGACACACTCTCGCGAGATATGACCAATCACAGGCCGAGGAGCGGCTCATTCTCGCGAGATCGGACCAATCACAGGCCGAGGAGCGGCTCCGGGCAAGAGCCGTACGTGCGGTGAGGCGTTCACGGGCATTCTGTTAATCGCAACACTAATAAATCTACGGAAGAATATTATGGCCAGGCAGGAGAAAAATAAAAATTATATTTTAAAAAGTAGATACATAAATTGACAATATTAATTCGAGAGTAAATAAGTTAAACAAATAAATAATGATCATATAGAGTGGTGTAGCACTATACAATGTAGAATAATAATATAGTAATATCCTAATATAACATAATTTTTATAAAATATTATAAAATATTATAACATATAACCAAATTATATCACCATACTATTATATATAACGATATAATAATACTATAGTTAAACATCCCATGAGATTTCATAACTTAATATAATAATAAACTATGAAACAATACATCATGATAATGCCAAGAATAATTATTATAATTAAAATTGGTAATTTATATATTGCAATGAGGGGTGAGGTCACCCCAGGAGGATTTTTTTTTCATTATGCACTTCGAGAAAAAAGTCGAAATGTCGAGATTAATGTTGAAGTACAATTTCGAGAAAAAAGTCGAAATGTTGAGAAAAAAGTCAAAATTTCGTGAATAAAGAAAAAAGGCGAAATTTTGACTTTATTCTTGAAATTGTATTTCACAATTAATCTCGACATTTCGACTTTTTTCTCGAAATTGTATTTCAACATTAATCTCCACATTTCAATTTTTGTCTCGTAGTGCACAATAAAAAAAAATCTTCCCCTCTCAAGTATTTTTTCTCCTGCATGGCCCTAATACTCTTCCGTAGATAAATCACAGTGGAAAAAAGTGATTTTAAAAGAATGCAAGTAATTTCTCTATATATTCGTCAAAAATAACATCGATTAATAACCTAAAAAATAAATAAATAAATAAAATCTCAGCTCATAACTTACAGTCACTGTGCACTTTATTTCCTATACGCACCGCATCTATCTATCCTTCTAAACAACTTGTTTTAGTTGTTTAGGTTATGTGTAATTGTTTGTGTAAGTTTGTGTAATTGAACATAGTTTAACAGAAAGCACCATGTTGGCTCATGACAGTCTCAAAACATGTTGCGACAAGTGTTCACAGCAAAAGCTGCACATATTACTGGAAAGACTTTAGGTACTCATTTTTCATTCAATCATTTATTTATTTTTCCCTCATTCTTTTTTATTATTTATTACTCCCATGTTAAACTGTCCAACTTTAGAGCAGAAATAAACATATTTACTATGGAGGACCAAAAGTGACATTAATAAAAATAAAAGCAGAAATATATATATGTTGTTTTTCCATTTCCTTATACATGCATTGACAGTCAGCTCAGTCGATGGCTAGCCACCATCACTTCCTCATCTGTAATCATTATGGTAGCGCCCCCTTATGCACATCTCAGTGAAGCAACCAGCTATTTGCAAAGAAACAAAGATCAACTAAACACGACAGTCATTTTTTAAAATTTTATATTCTGCTGAAAATGTCTTGCGGCAGCTCTGGAGATATTTAATTGAGTGAGGACAACAGAAACGTCCTCACACGATTCATTTTCAAACACGGATTCATTTCAACAAATGAAACATGATTTATAGCTGAATTAATAATAATAATAATTATAATAATAAATGCAGACACAAAAGAGCATCTTGGAGGCTTGTGTGAAGGAGACTGCTGGTGCCGACTCCACACCAGAAAACTGGCTGCTGTGAACAGAGCTGTGAAGAAGTGGTTGAAAAGGATGCTGCTCTCTGTCTGTGCTATTTTGAGCAAAACATGTTGTATTAAAAATAAAGAACATTTTGGTCAACATGTGAAAAAAGGTATTTATTTTTGCATGGTATGCCGGTATGTCGTTTTATTTAGTTAAATCATTCGATTTATATTCTATACTCAGGGCTTTCAATGTGGACAGCAGAATAAGTGTTTCCTTACTGTACATATGACAATAAACGCTTTGAACTGAATTGAAATAAGATGACATGCTGCTCCGGCTGCTCACACATTAAAACTTTTCACACGTCACTTTTATTTTGTTATATAGAGCGGAAAAAAACTACTTAACACAAGATGGAGAGACTGAAAGGAAGAACGTGGGAAATATTCACTGTCAGAGGTGTCAAGTAACGAAGTACAAATACTTTGTTACCTTACTTAAGTAGAAATTTTGGTTATCTATACTTCACTGGAGTAATTATTTTTCAGACGACTTTTTACTTTTACTCCTTACATTTTCACGCAATTATCTGTACTTTTTACTCCTTCCATTTTAAAAAACAGCCTCATTACTCTATTTCATTTCGACCTTTAAAAAAAAACTATCCAGTTAAATTCCTCCATCCGGATAGAGTGAATTTGGTTGTGGTTGTTTCAGATGTTCTTGTCCAGTTTTGTTCTTACATCCGTTCCCTCAGATTCCTGCAACTAAACTTGGATGTACATTCCAATAAAGGTTAGGATAAATGATAACATGCCTCTGAAGTTTGACTTTTTGCACCATTACAATACTTATATGCAACTAGTCATCATATCTTCTGCTCTCTGAAACACATGTTAATGCTCAATAGTACACATATATGCTTCTTTAATATATTTGCATTATACTAAGATACATTCATTTTCAATGGCTTTTGCCCTAATGGCTTTTTTCCCCCTTACATTACTTTTACTTTTATACTTTAAGTAGTTTTGAAACCAGTACTTTTATACTTTTACTTGAGTAAAAAACTTGAGTTGATACTTCAACTTCTACAGGAGTATTTTTAAACTCTAGTATCTATACTTCTACCTGAGTAATGAATGTGAATACTGAAGACACCTCTGTCCACGGTAAATGATTGCTGTCTGATCCTGCATGATCTAGACGGGGTGTCTGTAGTGCCGCCTAGTGGTCTCCCTTCCACCTGCATGGACAGATTTATTCAGGGTGTCTCTTTCATCCGTCTGGTTCAGGTCCAACCCCGGTCCTGCAGGGCCGGTGTTCCTGCGTGTCGATGTCTCCCCCCTTTAACACACCTGACTCAGATCAACGCTCGCCATCAGCTTGTCATCGAGAGCTGAGCAAGTCTGTTTATGTCCCCGCCGTACGTGTCAGGGTGTTCTGGAGCAGGAAACATCTGAACCACGCAGGACGGCAGCCCTCAAGGACCAGGACCCCCCCAAACGATCTAGTTCCTTCATTTTCATGCTTCACTTGTTGGAATAGAGGAAATAGGAGAAACAGTTTTGTCCTGATTTTTAAATTAAGATGTGCTTGACGTAAAGACATCCGTAGGCGTATTTAAAACGGCTCTTCGGGGGGTAATTATACATTCTTTTAAACCCCCTGACAGTTTCTCCCAAACTGTCCTCTCTCCCAAAATAACACTCAGCACATGACGGCTGCTGTACTGTTTATGTATCCTGGTGATGTGTGTTCGGGGGGTGTGTGTTGCAGCAGGAGCAGTTCACAGACAATATAACAAAAAACACAATATCTGCAGGAAAATAAGTTGGATAGCCTCGCTGATCTAGCTTTATACTGATTGTTGTTTACAAGTTTTCTTATTCTCAGCCACATCAACATATTATCTTATGTAAAAAAGTTATTACCTCCTCTTCACGTCTGTGTGAAAATAAGGGTAAAAATAATCTGACTGTGGGTTTTATTATCGCAGAAATGGATGGATGGATGGATGGATGGATGGATGGATGGATGGATGGACGGACGGACGGATGGATGGATGGATGGATGGATGGATGGATGGATGGATGGATGGATGGATGGATGGACGGACGGACGGACGGATGGATGGATGGATGGATGGATGGATGGATGGATGGATGGATACTTTACCACATTTACTGTTGTTTCCAGCCATTTAAAGGGGACCTATTATGAAAAACAAGTTTTTTCTTGTTTTAACATATATACAGTGGTCTCCCCTCACCCTGCCAACACGGGGGAGATGAAATCCCATGAATTTCTGCAAGGTGTCTGACCCCCGCCCGGCAGAATCCCCCAGTGTCACGTGATTTTTTTGAGCCGTTTAGAATCTGCTCCTGTCGTAACGTCACGACGGGAGCAGATTTCCATAGGTTCAGCCTCCGCTGCTGAAACCACGCCCACAACCAGCTCTTTCCGCCGGCTGGAGCTCCGCCATTGTTCAGCAGCGGTGACTGTTTTCCACCGGTTTCAACAGCGAGGGAGAGTTAAAATGAGGTTTTGCATCGACATTTACCCTCATAAAAGGATCAGTTCCCACAGCACGGACCCGGCAACTGCACACGAGTCAGCGGTAAGTGACGTTAATTTTTCATGTTATTTATATTTGTATGATCTTTGTATGGGCTAAGTATTTAGCTTAGCTCCGGAGCACCGGGGCCGCATACGGAGCTGCCAGAGCTGCTCACGGACCGGCCCGTCGAAGAGCCCCCGGGCCCGGAGCTCCGAACCCGGGGGCTCCGGGCTCGGGGCTCTTTTAGTAGGCTACCGTAATACATTTTCCAAGTAATTCACCTAGAGCTGTTCAACGACACATTCAGAAGACGTGCGGTCCTTCCTTGAGCCAGCAATAGTGCATATACTGTATTTTATTTATATATTTTAACAATAAAGTTGGCATTTGTGAAAATTCAGTGTTGTGATTTCTTTACAGTTACATGATTCATTTGTCTTGTAACATAAGAAGTGAAATGATGAGGAATCGGAGTAAATAACCGTGGTGTAACTGTTTAGAATTAAATTCAATCTTCCTGTGTGAAGACGAGGTGACTAAAGGCTGATTTATGGTTCCGCGTTACACCAACGCAGAGCCTACGGCGTAGGGTACGTGTCGATTTAACGCAGAACCGTGGACACGCTTTGCTACGCAGCCGCTGCTCTTCTGCCCGGAGCGACGCTTTGTCTCCTCCCCTGCTACACGTCATTCAAGCAGCCAATCAGCGCAGAGCCTCATTATCATACCCCCCCCTTCCCTTAGAATGAAGCACAGAAAAAGGGTTAGAAGCGGTAAAACTAGAGACATGGTCCACAGGCTGGATTTCTGATTTATGTAAAAAAAACAAGCTTTAGGTTTGTTTTTAAGACATTCAAGGCCTGTTTAAAATATACATTAAATGCCATAATAGGTCACCTTTAAGTGCAATAAATGATCTTGGTTATTCTATTATTTTTCCTAGGAGAATATTGGAAAGGCTGCAACTCCAGGACTTTGGACTTGGCAGCCAGAACACTCTAAACTGTTTAACAATTCTTGTTGGTCGTCTCGATGCCAAACATACTTTCAAACTGATAAGCCGGTATAACAAGATATACGATTTCATCAGAATGTAGGCAGAGATAAAAAGAAAAGAAAAGAAAAAACATTTCCACATTCCAGAGACACAAACTCTGGTTTCTGTGTTCTTTCAAAAGTTTCGGCGTTTCGCCGCAGATGTCTGATAAAGCAGCGACAGCATTCACATTCGTTTCTTTTTTCTGTGAATCAACGATCCGATACTGACCTGCAAAGTTTGAGCGGTAAAAAAAAAGTTTGTTTATTTGTAAGTAATTCTGCTGCAGTGAAACTAAGTTCATAACAGGGAAATTATGAATAAAGTCCAGTATTCAGACCCATGTCTGATTCTTCCTATCAAAAATATATTGTTACATGCTGTACTTTTAAAAGTAAAAGTACAGCATGCTGAATTTTAGAATAATGAAACTTTGATCAGGTTTTGCATTTATGATTTGAATGTTTTCAGCTCATAACTGCAGGTAGAAGTCGCCTGCAGCCGTTTCTGTACCATCATTAATGTAAAAAAACAGAATGGAAAAAACCCCATATTTATCACTTGTGCAGTTTATTGTCTCAATTATTATGAAAACACAAAGCAGTATGATTTTTCTTATTTTCACACCCAATAAGTGAACGGATACGCTTCAGGGCTGGTTAGCTGAATGACATCTCATTTTCTGTAAAACCCCAAATGACACTAAAGACGTTGGAAGGAATGAAAAATACAACAGAAAAAACAAACCAAAATAACAAGCAAACAAAAAACATGCAACGATTCTTACATTTAGGTTGACTTTTATCTCTTTAACGACTGCGCAGACCGGTTTATACTTCCTGTATCTGCCCATGTGCTTCATCTGATGTCCCCTTCTGGGATCAATGACCTGTTTTTCAGAGGTGTCAAGTAACGAAGTACAAATACTTTGTTACCTTATTAAGTAGAAATTTTGGTTATCTATACTTCACTGGAGTAATTATTTTTCAGACGACTTTTTACTTTTACTCCTTACATTTTCACGCAATTATCTGTACTTTTTACTTCTTACAGTTTAAAAACAGCCTCGTTAATCTATTTCATTCCGGCCTTTAAAAAAAACTATCCAGTTAAATTGCTCCATCCGGATAGAGTGAATTTGGTTGTGGTTTTGGCACAGATGTTCTTGTCCAGTTTTGTTCTTACCATGGGTGCACATCCCGGGGGGGACGGGGGGGACATGTCCCCCCCAATTTCTGAAAAACATGAATTGTCCCCCCCAATAAAAATACCCTAAATTATTCAAAATTGAACAAATGTATTTTCAGACTTAAAGGTTGAATATGTAGAATATTTATTAAAAATATATTTCTAAAAAAATAATACATCCACGGTGCGTTTTGAGGTGTACAGAATGAAAGTATTGCTACTCCATACATTTTTTTTTTTAGTCTGAGTTAATATTTTTAAAATTTTTGACGGGCTCGACGATGACTTTTTGTCAACGTTCTGGTTACATTCATACCTGCCCGTAGCCAACATGTGGCTGTTTTCCTGCCTCCTCCCGGTCGTATGCGTCTGTTTTCAACGAAGCCTTTTCAATAATCAATTGGTGGATCAATGGATTGTCATATACCTGTTAGGATGGGTGTATTTGTGTAGTCTTATCTGTCATAAACACGTAATTAAAATCACCTTGGTGTCCCCCCCAATCCTGACATCGGATCTGCACCCCTGGTTCTTACATCCGTTCCCTCAGATTCCTGCAACTAAACTTGGATGTACATTCCAATAAAGGTTAGGATAAATGATAACATGCCTCTGAAGTTTGACTTTTTGCACCATTACAATACTTATAGGCAACTAGTCATCATATCTCCTGCTCTCTGAAACACATGTTAATGCTCAATAGTACACATATATGCTTCTTTAATATATTTGCATTATACTAAGATACATTCATTTTCAATGGCTTTTGTCCTTAATGGCTTTTTTCCCCCTTACATTACTTTTACTTTTATACTTTAAGTAGTTTTGAAACCAGTACTTTTATATTTTTACTTGAGTAAAAAACTTGAGTTGATACTTCAACTTCTACAGGAGTATTTTTAAACTCTAGTATCTATACTTCTACCTGAGTAATGAATGTGAATACTTTTGACACCTCTGGTATTTTTGCAATGAATTGAATTGACCTGAACTGAATTGATATGTATCATCACCACCACTGACGCTAACGGGGGAAAACCTTCCTCTCTGCAGGTCAGCGTTGCAACTTTTACTGGAATGTGTTGCATTCTTGCAAAAAATAGATGTGTATGAATTTGAAAAAAGGGAAGCACCTATAAGAATCATTGCATCTCTATATGCATTTTCCATCTCATCCCACATGGAACTAAACTCCTTAGAATATTGTGATAAATTTGTTTATTTTCTGTAATGCAATTAAAAACACAAAAATGTCATACATTCTGGATTCATTACAAATCAACTGAAATATTGCAAGCCTTTTATTATTTTAATATTGCTGATTATGGTTTACAGTTTAAGATTAAGATTCCCAGAATATTCTAATTTTTTGAGATAGGATATTTGAGTTTTCTTAAGCTGTAAGCCATGATCAGCAATATTAAAATAATAAAAGGCTTGCAATATTTCAGTTGATTTGTAATGAATCCAGAATGTATGACATTTTTGTTTTTGTAATTGCATTACAGAAAATCACAATATTCAGACAGCCCTGTATTCTTATATCTATCATGGATTATGTATAATGCCCATTATCATTCAGTAGTGTATGATCTTATTAATTAAGTTAACAATGACAGCGTGTATAGAGACATGGCGTAATGAGTCACTTGTTTGGATCCATCTGATGTCAGTAACTGGGAAGGATCTGATTGTTTGGAACATGTAATCCCTCCGTGCTCCAGGGATGACTGGCAGTCATAACATTGTCTTTCCCAGAACCTGCTGGAGCCTCTCTCCAAGTTTAGCGGCTCCACGTGTCACTGGCGCCTCTGATGCTTTCCTTTCCCCCTTCGTGGATCATTATCTCCATGATGTCCTCTTGATAACGCAGTGATGTCAGTGCTCTGTCGTCCGATCGCTCCATCTATCAACCCTTAGGTGCAAACCATCTCTACAGGACTGTCTCAGAAAATTAGAATTTAGATTGTGATAAAGTCCTTTATTTTCTGTAATGCAAAAATGTCATACATTCTGGATTCATTACAAATCAACTGAAATATTGCAAGCCTTTTATTATTTTAATATTGCTGATCATGGCTTACAGCTTAAGAAAACTCAAATATCCTATCTCAAAAAATTTGAATATTCTGGGAATCTTAGGCCCTGTTTACACGTAGCAAAAACGGAGGCGTTTTCATGCGTTTTGGCCGTTCGTTTACACGAAAACGGAGCTCCAAGCCCCCAAAAACGATCATTTCTGAAAACTCTGGCCAAAGTGGAGATTTTCAAAAACTCAGTTTTCACGTTTGCGTCTAAACAGAGGAAAACGGAGGAAAACGGAGGAAAACAGAGGAAAACAGAGGAAAACAGAGGAAAACGGAGATTTAAGCTTCAGAACGTCACATATGCACCAGAAACTCACCAGCGTCATGAGTGCGACCTGTGTTTACAATTAGTTTGGCCACCGTCAATATTTTCTTGTATTTTACCTGTTTTATATTCTAAAGTCACACTTAAAAGTAACTCCACTTCTCTGTCACTCCAAACGAAAGACTCTCGTTCCGTCTTGGAAGTAAAGCCTGAATTATGGTCCCGCGTTAAATCAACGCAGAGCTTACGCCGTACGGTGTGCGTCGCCGCGTACCATACGCCTTCGGCTCTGCGTTGGTGTAACGCGGAACCATAAATCAGCCTTAACTGGAAGTTACACGTGTCATTTGTTGATGTTTTTTCCAGGATTCTGATTGGCTGGCATGACGTTAACATCGTTTTCATGCGGGTCCGTGTAAACGAGGATATTTTTGAAAACGTAGAGGGGAAAATATCCGTTTTTGTAAATACCCGGCTATGTGTAAACGTGGCCTTAATCTTAAACTGTAAGCCATAATCAGCAATATTAAAATAATAAAAGGCTTGCAATATTTCAGTTGATTTGTAATGAATCCAGAATGTATGACATTTTTGTTTTTGTAATTGCATTACAGAAAATAAAGAACTTTATCACAATATTCTAATTTTCTGAGACAGTCCTGTATGTCTTAGCCATCGCCTGCTCATTCGCTTGAATTCAGAAAACTCTCCCCCTCTCTTCCACCCTGGGAAATATCTTCCAGTTTGACTTTTGGACTTCCCACATAAACTTGGCTCGGACTATTCTGGCTACCTGCCTGAAGAATACGCTGTGTTTATTCTTGTCTTGACATCTACGACCTCCCCCAGATATGCTAAGGTCCTTTCTAGAAATCCAACCCTTCCAAGATTGGAACACTTTGTCTTATTGAACGCATTTAAGACACGGAAGTGGATGTCTTGCTCAGTCTTGGCTAGGGTTGCCACCTTTCAGAAATAGAAATAAGGGACGCCCCGATTTCAGCCCAAAAAAAGCCCCAAAACTTCTAAACTGCATAAAAATGTGTTTATTTTATTTGAAAAAACTAAATGCTTTGATTTAAAGTTTAAAGTGCTTTAATAGCATTGAACTTGCATGACTGTACAGACAGACAACCATACTAGCAACTGAAATAGCCTCCTATGTATGTATGTCCACATCAGCCCAGATGTAGAATATACATACAGGTGAAGAATAGGGTGTAAAGGTTAATTTATTTCAATAATTCAACTAGAATATGGTGTAAAAGTTAATTTATTTCAATAATTCAACTAAAATATGGTGTAAAAGTTAATTTATTTCAATAATTCAACTAGAATATGGTGTAAAAGTTAATTTATTTCAATAATTCAACTAAAATATGGTGTAAAAGTTAATTTATTTCAATAATTCCACTAGAATAGGGTGTAAAGGTTAATTTATTTCAATAATTCAACTAGAATATGGTGTAAAAGTTCATTTATTTCAATAATTCAACTTAAAAGGTGAAACTTATATATTACCTAGTCTTATTACATGCAAAGTTAGATATGTTAAACCTTTATTTGTTATACTTTTGATGATGGAGTTGTTTATTAATTTCATAAAATATTCTAATTTATTTTTTATTTGGGGTTTTCATAAACTGTGAGCCATGATCACCAAAATTATAACAAATAAAGGCTTGAAATATCTCACTTTGAATGTAGTGGGAAATATTTGTTTCACCTAAGTTGAATTTACTACGAATTATGTTTTGCAATATATTCACATTTTCCAACCTTCACCTGTATATTATGACATGAATAAATAAGAGCATAATATGTGTCTGTATTGGTTCAATACGGAACGCAACTTTTAATTTCCAATTACGGAACAATTCCGTATTTTAAGGGACGGGTGGCGACCCTGGTCTTGGCGTACAGATTGATGTCATCCATGTAAGGAAGCTGTCTGATTGCTCTCCTTGTACACGTAGCCTCTTTGTGATGATCTTGCCGAGGGGGTTCACGCCTGAACTCAAAGCATTGGGAGCAGAGAATCTCCTTGGTACGCACCGTTACTTGATAGTAACTTGTGCAAATGGGTTTGATTTGGTCTCAAGAGTTATCTTCTGCATTTCAAATCGAGTTACTGGCAGTGGCGATGCTTCTCAGCGTTGTAGCATTTCAGGTATTCAAGTATCTGTGTGTAGTACAGACTTGCAGGTTTGTTTTTAGCCCTCGGTGCAGTCGGTGCACCGCTTGGCCCGAGTGGCTGTTCTGTCGTTCTGTTCTGTTGCTCGGCTCCTCTGGCGTCACCGTCACGTGTTTCTGTGTTTCTGTGTTTCTGTGTTTCTGTGTACCTGCTGTTTACTTCATTTTTAGACTAGACGAGGTCTGACGGATCTGCAGTACATGACCCCGAAGAAGCTGTATAGGTAAAAACGTGGGCCATATGTTACCATGACAACCATGGAGGCAAAGATGATTACTTCTACTGATAATCTACAAATAAATAAACTATACATCAGAACTTGTTCATTCTTTCATTCATTCAGTTTCCATGCTTACTTCAACCCTGTTGGACTTGATCAGCGAGCTTTTTAGAGCTCGCTTCATAATAAACCCCCTTAGTAAAGCCGGGCATACACTGTGCGATATTTCAAATCGTTTGATTCAGCCCCATCTCACACTGCACAACTAGATCACTGAGTTCAAAAGTTCACAGCCCACGATTTATGGTCTCACACTGTGCGACCCGAAGCTCTGATGCGTCTGCTCACACTATACGATCATAATCCTCACGTTGGACCTCTGTGTACTGGAACTCGAGGCCGGTTTTGGGGCAGGGGTGGGCTGTGTCCACCCAAACGTGCGTCCTGCCCACCCGATCAAAGGTTATGGGGATCCTTTATTTTTTTATCATTTTATTTTTTATATAAAAAAAATAAATACATAAAAATAAATATAAATAAAAATATTTAAAAAATCCCAAAATATCTACCGTTTCTGATTGGGTGGGCACTGCGCATCATTTTTAGACACAACAATGAACGCACACCGCAAAAGTTGTGTCTCTGCGGAGGGACCCGACATCCCAGCAAAATGAGAAACAGAGAAGTTCAGAACACTAAAGGCTGATTTATGGTTCCGCGTTACACCAACGCAGACCTACGGCGTAGGGTACGCGGCGACGCGCACCGTACGTGTAAATGCAGTGTTTTTTTCTGCTATTAAAACGTGATTTGTAATGTGAATTTGCAACACTTAAACTACAAATAATAGTTTTTGACGTGACATCAGAGATTGCGCATGCTCTCTGTGAAAGGATGAGGCAAATCGGGTCGTAGCTGCTTCAACTGTGCGATTCCTTCACGAGGAGCGACCAGGATTTCAAACACGCTTGATTTTCTTGCAAGCTCACGATTTGTGATCGGGAGTTCGTCGTGAGGTGTTAATCTCTCGTCGTTACCCCACGTACAGTATACTGCACGAGGCACGAGAAACGATTGGGTCAAAATCTGTCCCGATCCAAAAAATCGTCTCAAAACGAGCCGATAATCGCACAGTGTCTGCCCGGCTTAAGTCTGTTTTAATATGTCCCAGTATATAAAACCGTTGAGCAGAAAGATAATGCCCTTTCACGTGAGTCATATTTAAACACATTTTCTTATTGAGTTTCACAATTTAACCATAAAATGCGTCTCTGCTATTTCTCAGTTGCTGCTTTGTTGTTGTTTTTAACTGGTTGTCTCTCTCCTTGACAGTAGAGCCAAACCACAGATGCCAAGTAGAGCCCAAAACAGGCAAGAAAATCAAAATGGTAGGCCACGGCTAAAAATACCACCAATAAAGTGGTGCATAACAATGTTTTCATAATATTGCTGCAGGACAAAGTGTTTTTCCACCATGCAGCGTTTTGGCTGCAGGGTCTGCTGGACGCAGCAGGGACTGCTGGAGCAGCGGCTGCTTCAGCAGCGGCGGCTCCAGCAGCAGCAGCTCCAGCGACGGCCGTCACGTCCTCGCGGGTCTCCTGAGGGCTGCACGAGGGCCGGTCTTCATCCAGGGACTCGGAGATACGAGGCATGGATGCCGGCGGCGGCTTGCTTCTGCTTATGGAGGGCCGTTTGCTCCCAGAGAAAGCTGCGTCTCTGCTCCGCGCCTTTTGGGCGGACGTGCCGGCGGCCCTCAGGCAGTGCATGTACAGCTCCACCTCGTCGTCCGAGTCGGACTCGGCCGAGGAGCTGTCGTGTCCCGGGAGGTCGCCCTCGGGTTCGTTCGTCGCGACGCCCTCCGAGCTCTGGAAACCGTCCTCCGTGTACCGATCTGGGGCCGACGAACTGCCTTCGACCTCGCTTTGAGCAGCGTCTGACTCGTCTTTAAACGACCCAGCTCGGTCTTCTCTGTCCTCGACGGCCACGCACGAGTCCCCAACCACGATATCATCACCCTCATCCGCCTCATCGTCACGCTTTCCCTCCGTCTGATCTGAATTCTGCTCCTCTCCGTCCTTCGCCTTCGCCTGGCTCTGTCGCTCTACACCAGAGTTCAGATTTACTCTCATTTTTTCCTCCTCTTCCATCCTCCCCTCCTCTTCAACACCGGTGATTTGTATCTCCATAAACGACTCTGCCTCCCCTGGTCCCTCCGTCTTCTCTACAACTCTGTCTTCTGCTCCATCTGTATTTTCCACCTTTATGACTTCAGGCTTCATGACTTTTGGAGCTTCTGTCTCTTCACTTTCGTCCTCCCTTGTCCAATCCTTGTCCTCCAACGCCACATCATTGTCCACCTCTTCATGTTTCACATCTGCAGCTATCATGTCCTCCTCAACATCCTCTACGGTTTCTTCTTCTTCGTTTTCTTCCCCTGACGCTGCTCCATTTGAATTTATAATCTCAGGCTCCTCTTTATTTGTTAATACATCATTTTCCTCTTCCTCAACCATCATTTCCCAGTTTTTCACCTCGTTAATGTCTGCTAAATAGAGATCCTCATCCTCCTTTGAGACACCAGCTTCCACCTCATGGTGCTCCATCTCCTCCGACGCGTCAGCAGGATGTCGTTTTCTCGTCACAGCTTCAGATTCTTCACGGCCGATCTGAATTTCACCTCCTACGTCACAGGTTTCCTGAGTTTCCGGAGAGTATTCAGGCATTACGACATCATTACTGTTTGTAGCTGGATCATCGCTTTGATTCAGCTCGTCCGTCACCTCCAGCAGCGTCTCCTCCTCCTCCTTTGTGCTGTTTTCTAACGCGGTCTCAGTCTCACCGCGGTCCCGGTCTGGGTTCACCTCTTCCCCGCTGTCGCTAAAATGCTCCGACACAGTCAGAGAAGGTTTGACGACAGCTTGAATTCCACTCTGTGCATGATTCTCATCATTGTTAGTTACAGTCTGTGGTTGAGATTTAGCTGTGGTTTGGCCGGGGGGGTCAAAGGTCAGATCTTCCTTCCATGCGTTTCCCTGCAGGTGAAGACCGTCGTCGGTTACTTGTGGATTTAACCAATCTGTATGTGATGAAACATCTTCTCTGTTGAGACGTCCTGGAAGAGCTCGAGGACTTTGAGGTGAATTAAAACCTGCAGGATCCAGAACGTTATTCATCGCCACGCTCGTCTCTTCTTCCTCAGAGGAGGGATTGTCCAGCGTGACCTCCAGATGTTTGTGGTTTAATTCCCGATCGGAGGTCTTATCGCTCTGGACGTCGTTACTTTTTCTTCCGGTGTCGGCTGAAACACGGCGTCCGGCCCGTCTCCTCTCAGAGGGATGAGGGTTTTCCTCGTCACGGGCGTTGGGACTCTCCCCTCCCAGTTTCCCAGACACCTGACGGTACAGCGGCGCCACCACCGTCCCGAATGTGAAGCTGCCGGTCTGGCCGGCCGGGCCTTCGGCCCCCGCCGCCTCCGAGCGCTCGCTGCTTTCATAACTCACGTCTGGATTCTCATCCTCACTCCGTGCCACAGGTGATGTGATGTTTTGCTTTTCTGCAGAGCGATCAGCTGAATGGAGCGGCATGTCTTGGATTTGAACTTCCACTAATCCGACCGGCTCAGATGTCTCGGGCTCCGTGCTACACGTGTCGTCATGTGCATGTTCCTCCCCTGGTTTTCCCTCCTGAGTCGGCTGTTTTATTTCTGCGGGCGTTTCATTTCTGCCTGCGTCATTTTCTCCTCCATCTCTCTGAGCAAAGTGATCCTTCACTTTGGAGATCCGTGCAGCTTTCCTGCGCCGTCTTCGGCTGCTGTTCTGCTTCTCCTCCACCTGCCCGTCAACAACAGGGAGAGATTATTGCTCTGGTATGTCGTTTATTCATGAAGCTCAGGTATAATAAAAAATTAAAAAAATATTAAAAAATGCAACTTCATGATTTTTAGTAACAAAAACAAAACATTTCCCAAAGAAAAACCTAGAATTCTAATCAATAGCTCTGAAATTTGCCAGGTTACTCATACCAAATTCTTGGGTGTCACTGTATGCATGAAATCTATGAAGATGTTTGGTATTTTGAGAAAAGTTTGTCCTTTTGTTCTTCCTTCCTCTCATTTAACTCTCTATTCTAGTTTAATCTTCCCTCATCTTAATTACTGCAACATTGTTTGGGCTTCGACACATCCAACATATATTAATAAATTACTGATAATTCAAAAAAGGTTTCTCAGAATGATATCACATGCAAACAAATATGAGCGTCTGCTCCCCTTTTCATTAATTATTCATTATTATCAGTCAATAAAATTAACATTTTTAAAACATATTTATTTATGTTCAAATTTAAAAATTATATACAAGATCTTCCTTCTTTTTTTCATAATTTCTTTTTTGTCAATTCCGATATTCATTCTTATGCCACAAGGCACAAAGATGATTTTAATTTACCGTTTTGTAGAACATGGAAACATCAATCTTTCATCACTTTCAGAGGCCCCCACTTGTGGAATTCACTCAATACATCTCTTAAATCATCACCATCCTTGCCAATATTCAAAAAACATTTAAAGAACTTTCTTATTGTTTCATCTTTGTAGTGTTCATTATTTGATCTGAGTTACATTTTCTTGTGTTTTTTTGTTTTTTTTCACTCCCCCTTGTGTAGCTTTTGTTTTGTTTTTTATTCATATATGGAAAGGATTCTATAGAAGCCACCAGGCTTCTTCCTTTCCTTGCATGTTATTTCATTGTTTTTCATATTGCTAAATAAATAAACTAAACTAAACTAAACTAATATTCATAATGCTCAAGTATATTTATAATGCTGAGGTATAATATTGCAATGAAGTGCTGTACTATTTTTATAAGGTAATAACAGGTATAATTTTTTTGATAAAGTATTAAAGCTTGCTGTTATATTCTTTTTCATATTTTTATTTTCAAGCAAAATTGAAATAGAAACAAGGGGTAGGACCTCATAAGTTTTTTACTTCCTCCTACTCCTTTTCGGGCATAAAGGTTTATTTCCCTTTGATTTTGTTTAATGACTGTTTATAAATATTCTTTTTTTTGTTGTTTTGTGTACAGGACTGTCTCAGAAAATTAGAATATTGTGATTTTCTGTAATGCAATTGCAAAAACAAAAATGTCATACATTCTGGATTCATTACAAATCAACTGAAATATTGCAAGCCTTTTATTATTTTAATATTGCTGATCATGGCTTACAGCTTAAGAAAACTCAAATATCCTATCTCAAAAATTAGAATATTCTGCAAATCTTAATCTTAAACTGTAAACCATAATCAGCAATATTAAAATAAAAAAAAGCTTGCAATATTTCAGTTGATTTGTAATGAATCCAGAATGTATGACATTTTTGTTTTTTTAATTGCATTACAGAAAATAAAGAACTTTATCACAATATTCTAATTTTCTGAGACAGTCCTGTAATTGTTTTTTTTTATGTATGCTCGAAATAAAGATTTCAATCGATCAATCAATTATTTTATTATTCGGCGTGGTCACACAACAGTCACGGTGTGATAAGAGAAGCGATTTGTGACATTTAAAGCTGCATGTGACACAATGAGACGTCAGGACGGCTCGCTTGGCAACAGGTGCAGCAGAATCTGAGCGGGTGAGGAAGTGCAAACAGCAGGCGAGCAGCGAACACGCAGACTGCATTATGTTACACCGGAGACGCTTAAGCTCCAATCATGTGACATTCTTGAGGAAAGTGCAGCGGGGTTCGCGTCACATTTTCGGTTCCTCATGTGTCTTCCTCTCAAGACTTATAACTTGTTCAACCTGTCCGGGCAAGTTTCAGAATAGCTTTAAACACCAACAGTTTGTGGATGAATTTGAAATATGAGCACCAATATTATCCAGTTATTTAGAAAGACTTTCAAAAACATTTCTTGAGACATTACAAAATGACTATAAGCCGCTACTTTTTTCATTGGTTTTCAACCATGCAGCTTATACAAAGGTGCAGCTATTCTGTGGATTTTTCTTCCCACGCTCGGGGCGCTCTAAACATAATTAGAATCAAAACTAAGACAAAATAAATGCAAAGAAGAATACGCTACTTCTTCTTTAGCAGATAGAAGTAGAAGCAGATTTCAAACAGATAAATAGATAAATAAATACCGGTTATTTTCTCTTGGTTCTGTCCCGTTTTAATCAGCAAAGTTGCTGCCGTGTTAAAAGACACTGTTAGGAAAGGATCTATTTAGGTACAAACATGTACATCATTTACAGTTCAAAATCCTTCTGTACATGTAGTAAATATCTAATCTAACAACATAAATATATGCGGCTTGCATATATATTTTTTTTAAATAGGTGCGGCTTGTATGCAGGTGCGGCTTATATTCCAGAAAATACTGTAAATAATGATTTATAGCAAGTAAAATACATTTTTCTTGTTGCTAAGTGCAGTAAAATGTTGCAACCTATAGTGCTGCAATACCAGGATAGGTAACACTTTACAATAAGGGTCCCTTAATTAACGTTAGTTAATGCATTATTAAGCATTAATTAACAGTTTAATAATAGTTAAATAACCATTATTATGTATTACTTAACATGAATTAGCATATTAGTTAATGCATTAATAAACAGTTAATTAATGTCATTAATGTCATTAATGTTAATTAATACATTAGTAAGCATTAATAAACATTATGTATTTATTTATCCTTATGTATGCATTACTTAGTATTAATTAATACATTAGTTAATATATAAGTAACACGTTAATAATGCCCCTAGTAATCATTTACTAATGCTGTTTATTTAGAGTGAATAAGCATTAAGTAACAGCTACCTAATACATCTACTAATCATTCAAAAAAATGCAATTAAATAATGATTTATAGCAAGTAAAATACATTTGTACACTAAATCCAGTCAAGTTTTACACATGAACACCATTTTTCTTGTTGCTAAGTGCAGTAAAATGTTGCAACCTATAGTGCTGCAATACCAGGATATCCACTAAATAAACTCCACAAATGCATAAACTGGTGGGAAATGGGGACTCAACGTGAGGAGCGGCAGGACAAAGAGTTAAATGACAACGGACCAGCAGGGGAGAAATGAGAGACAACAGGACGTCACTCACCAGGGAAAGTGATGTAGAAACAAAACAACAAATGAAGCTAAATAAAAAACTAAACTGCAGACCTAATATGAAGAAGTGGACAAGCCTTCGGGGATATCAGCTTCGGGTTCTCTAAAGAGGACTTTTTGAAGCCTATTTTGTTGGGTGACATTATCTAACCGTTCCGGTTAATCCGAAACAGAATTGATGGGCAGGATGAGCACGCTGAGCAACAGAGTGCAACCGATCTGATTGTACCTAATTCAACGTTCATTCTGATCCAATCTGTCCTCTACAGCAGTGGTTCCCAACCTTTTTTCCTTGTTTCCCCCCTACTTGTGTCTAAGACCAGCCGGGCCCCCCGACCCGTACGTACTAGCAGCAAAAGAGTAAAGTGATTCGTTACAAATCTTTAATTGAAAAAATGAACATTAATTATGTTTTTGTGTCCGCTATCTCCAAGTTAGAAACTATATCAAGGAGAACTGGACACACTTTATTGCTACTCCCATCACCCATCCCTTCCTTGAGACCCTTCTTCTCCCCCCGGACTCCAAAAAGTTGATGTCCAAATTTGTAAGTTGCTTTACTAATCCGGTCTCTTCCGATTTTATCAGGGAAGCTTGGGCCAAAGATTTAAACTCTGAAATATCAGCAGAACTTTGGGAGGAAGCACTGTCTCAGATACACTGTTGTTCTATTAACTCACGCTACAGGTTAATTCAGTATAAAGTACTTCACAGATTGCATTACTCCAAAACAAAACTAAATCATATTTTCCCATCTGTGTCTCCTATGTGTGATAAGTGTCATGTTGCCGAGGGTTCACTAGCGCATCTGTTTTGGTTTTGTCCTAAATTGTACAATTTTTGGTTAGCCATATTTGACCTGCTGTCAAAGGCTTACTCTGGACTCATTCAGCCCAACCAGGAACTGGCCATCTTTGGATGCTCCACTGAGACGTCTGTTCTACCACAGGAAACACAGCTTGCTCTGCAACTTGGGATGGTCGTGGCTAAAAAGTGCATTTTATTGAACTGGAAGTCTGCCACCCCACCCACCTATACCCAATGGCTCACTGAAATGCTGTCAGCTATTCAGATGGAGAGACTGCGCTTGCATGGCTCGGACAGGCCAAAGAGATTTGAGAGAGTCTGGGGTCCTTTTCTGGCTCAGTGCGGGACATGATATCTAACTCTTTTCCACTCGCAATAGACCTGTTTGGTTGTGTGTTTTCTCTGTGGTCACTTGTCTGGCAGCCCCCTTTTTATTTGGTTATTTTTATTTTGTTATTAATTTTTTTTTCGTTTTTTCTTCTTCCTATTTTGATTTTTGTTGTTTGCTTTCATGTTGTGGTTTGTTCCTTGGGTAAAATGTTAAAAACTATAAATAAAATATTGGCCTTGGAAGTGAAAACAGGACGGCACCCGGACCTTCCTTAGCCAGGCCGGCTGAGGGGTCGACTCTACGCCGCAGCCTCAATCAAGACTGGTTGTTTGGACCCTGCAGAGCTCCGGACCCTGCAGACGTCTGGGTGAAGGGTGACCTGTCGACTGTTGGCTAGCAGACCAGTTATGGCACTTCTCGACTAGTACCTACTCAGCTCAACCTGGCTCGGCTCGCCTCCACTCGGTTTGGTTCTTTCCCACTAGGGGTCTAACGTGCCGAGTAGATACTTTTCTGTAACTTTTCTGCCGAGGTTCTAAGCTGCTGAGTCGGCTGTATCTGACATCATCACACTACATGCCAGCGATTGGTCGGGGGGTTGGAGTCAGACGTCTGAGTCAGGATGTGACATCAGAGAAAGAGACTCTGACGGAGCTTCTTGTTCATTTTATTCAACCAGCAAAAGTCTGTTTGGTGATTCAACTCTGAGGTGCAGATGTTCATTAACCTGGTGCTGAGGAGAGAATTAAAAAGGGATATGGACGGGCGATAAGGAACGACCAGATCTACCAGGAGCTCTGTCACTTCATAGCTGCTCGCGGCTCCAGCTGACTTTTCAGCAGCACCGAGACGAACAAAAAAATTAAAAAAGCGTTGCCGCTTGAAGCTTCTCTCACTCTCATTTTTTAACTTGATATCGAACACAAACCACAGACCCAGCAGCACATCTATCATCTCCTCCAGGTTCTACATCTTTAGTGTTGTTGTCTTCTCCGTTAGATCACACAATATACGTCACAGCAGCTTCTCTCCAACCTCCTACTTTTGCTCCTGGTGCTGAATTGTTATGGAAAAGGAAACTAGGCTGAGTTGGGTCGAGCTGAGATGAGTAGAGCCGAGTAGCTACTAGTGGAAAATTGCCATGAGTCAACTTGGAAGAGTTCAGGCCAACCCGAAAGGTTGGTCAATGAGCTAAAGGTTAATGAGCTAGAGGTTGTTTAACCAGCTGTCGTCCAATTAGCCCTAGCTAGCAGGGTTTTTGTCAGAGCTGAACATTTCTGCAGCTCTGCTCAGCTGAACTTCATCCCTGGACTCTCCCAGCGTTGTTCCACTGGTCTGTTTATACAATTAATAATAATTAGCCAAAGTGGCAATTAACTGTTTGACACCACAGAACGATACAGCTGTCTTTCTATGAACTTTTATCCTAAATATGATTAAATATTTTGCTTTACATAATTTTATTTGATGAGGTCATATCGTGCACCAGGTTCAATAACGATTGACTTGCTTTTGGAGCCAAACCTTAGTGGTCATTTGAAGACTTTGGGACTTTGTTGATGGTAAGAGATTATCATGCTAGATGTGGCTAATGGGTTCAAAATTTAACGAAGTAGAGAATAATCCAAAGATCGGGACACGAAAGTTTTGTTTTTGCATTTCTGAGAGTTTCGTCTGCAAATCTGAATCCGTTATTTGTGATCCCAAATCTTTTACAAGCCCATTTTTCGGTAACCCTTTCTTTTACAGTACAGTAATAACCAGGTAATACCATGGTAATTACACTGTAATTACCTAGTAGTACCTTGTATTTACAAGGTAATTACATGGTAACTACGGGGTAATTTACCCAGTAAGTACTAGGTAATTATTAAGTATTTTCTTGTAAACATCTAAACCAGGGGTCGGCAACCCAAAATGTTGAAAGAGCCATATTGGACCAAAAACACAAAAAACAAATATGTCTGGAGTCGCAAAAAATCAAAAGTCTTGTCTTAGAATGAAGGCAAAGGGTGAAAGGCGAAATGTCAAGAAAAAAGTCGAAATGACGAGAAAAAAAGTCGAAATGTCGAGAAAAAAGTTGAAATGTTGAGAAAAAAGTCGAAATGTCGAGAAAAAAGTCAAAATTTCAAGAAAAACATTCGAAATGTCAAAATTAATGCTGAAGTACAATCTTGAGAAAAAAGTCGAAATGTCGCGAAAAAAGTTGAAATGTCGAGAAAAAAGTCAAAATTTCGAGAAAAAAGTCAAAATGTTGAGAACAACTCGAAATGTCGAGGAAATAGTCAGAATTTCGTGAAAAAAGTCGAAATGTCGAGATTAAAAAGGAAAGGAAAAAGGAAAAAAAAGAGAGAAAAAAAGGATCAAACATTTTTGAAAAAGTTCCAGGAGCCACTAGGGCAGCGCTAAAGAGCCGCATGCGGCTCTAGAGCCGCGGGTTGCCGACCCGTGATCTAAACATCTAAATCATCTAAACATTACTAGGTAATTACAAAGACATTAGATGCGAACTATGAGGGAAATTACAGGTATTTACTAGGTTAATATTGGTAACTACCAGTCAATTTACCATGTAATTACTCTGAAATTACATGAATTATTTCTAAGTAAGTACTAAGTATTTTTCTGCAAACTACAAGGAAATTATAACCTATATTTGAGGTAGTTATCAGCTAATTACACTTCAATGACCATGTAGTTACCTTGTATTTACTATACATTTCATGGATAACTACCGGGTATTTACCCATTCATTATTGATTCATGTATTTTATCAGTGGATTGGTGCATGTACCCCCGAGGGGTGTAAATGACTCTATTGACCTTGTAATTAACCTGATAGTTACCATGTTTTACCTGGCAATTGGCAGGTACTTACCTTGTAGTTACTTGCCCAATAATTCTATTTCCTATGTATTTACCCAATAAGTACAGAAATTTTTACCTGGCTTTTACTCAGTAATTCAAGTGAAACTGGACTGTAAAAGAAAGCGTGTGTTGTTTCCATAATATTACCTGCTACTTCCTCATTCAGTACAGAAATAATTACCTGATATTTACCCATTAATTGAAGTTAAACTGGACTGTAAAAGAAAGCGTGTGTGTGATATAAAATAGCATATGATCATAATGAACATGAATACCCTTGGGTTTTAATCCCAAACTCACGGCCGTGGTTGAGGAAAACTCACCAGGGATTTCTGCTGCCGTTGCTCCGATGCTTCTGGCTGACCGGCAGAGCTTTGCTGAGCTTTCCTCGTATCCACTTCCAGTCCCACGTTAGACTCATCTGCAGAAGAGGACACTATTTAATTATGCTGCTAAAATAAAGATATTTGGTAAATTGTTCACAATTTGATGTTTTTTCTCAAACTTCCACTTCAGCAACATAAAGATTCACCTGTTGACATATTATCCTGCGATGAAGCGTCGTCAGCAGTGGAGAAGTTCTGGCTGTGAATCAATCAGGTTCAGATACGTTAGAGGTGATAATCATGAAAAGGGTTTTAAAAAACACGTAATAATCAGAGAAAAAGATGTATTTATCTTTCATACTTGACTGTCATTCGCAGTGTTGGGTGTACAAAGTAACGCGTTACTGTAACGAGATTACATTCGCCAGTAACGCTGTAATGTATCGCATTACAGTTGTTCAACCGCTCAACCTCTGCTGGACTTCTTTTCACTCCCACCTCACACCTTAGCAGCATGGGTGCCCGAGCTTTCAGTTGTACGGCACTCAGACTCTGGAACTCCCTCCCCCCATACATAAGACAAATAGACTCCATCACCACATTCAAAACACAACTCAAGACTCACCTGTTTAAACTTGCCCATTCACTTTGACCGGTCACCACACACTACCTCCCACCATACTGTTCTGTTATCTGTACTGTTGCTCCTTGATTGTATGTATTGTGTATGTGTGTATGTATTATAATTTCTACTTTATTATTATTGTATTTCCTTTATTGTATTGTTTTGTTTTTATTCTGTAAGGTGACCTTGGGTGACATGAAAGGCGCCGTTAAATAAAATGAATTATTATTATTATTATTATTATAGTTGTAATTTGGGCAATCACATTATAGTTACTCTAAGACAAAAAACATTACGTTACTTTAGTTACTTTAAGCTTTTCAGCTACATGTAGAACATGGAGAACAGAAAAGAAAATCAAACTTGCCTTTCATGCGTCTTCACGCGTTGCGCAACACTTGTCTGACTTGACGTGATTTTACGTGATTTTACGAATACACATTTGTGCTGATCATGGTTTACAGTTTAAGATTAAGATTCCCAGAATATTTTAATTTTTTGAGATAGGATATTTGAGTTTTCTTAAGCTGTAAGCCATGATCAGCAATATTAAAATAATAAAAGGCTTGCAATATTTCAGTTGATTTGTAATGAATCCACAATGTATGACATTTTTGTTTTTGTAATTGCATTACAGAAAATCACAATATTCTAATTTTCTGAGACAGTCCTGTATATGTTGTTCATTGGCAATCGAGTTAGTTATGGTGCAGCTCAGGTGATATTGCGGAGTAATCCAAAAGTAATTTAGCTAGTAATGTAACTAGTTACTTTCAGCAACCAGTAACTAAGTAGTGTAAGGGATTACTTTTTAAAAAAGTAACTAGTAATATGTAATTAAGGAAGGGTGGTATGGAATAAAAAAATTATCACAATAATTTCTGGCATTTATCCCGAAAACGATAAAAATGACGATAAAAAAAAAACAATTCAACTCCACTTTTGTAACTATAAATCTATCACCACATTCAGTCTTTGGAGCCAAAACACTGCTCTAAAAGATACTAAATACTACTAAACTACACCAATGGGAATTTATTGTTCTTTCTTTCTTTCTTTCTTTCTTTCTTTCTTTCTTTCTTTCTTTCTTTCTTTCTTTCTTTCTTTCTTTCTCCTTCCTTTTTTTCTTCCTTCCTTTTTTCTTCCTTACTTTTTTTCTTCCTTCCATCCTTCCATCCTTCCTTCCTTCCTTCCTTCCTTCCTTCCTTCCTTCCTTCCTTCCTTCCTTCCTTCCTTCCTTCCTTCCTTCCTTCCTTCCTTCCTTCCATCCTTCCTTCCTTCCTTCGATCCTTCCTCCTTCCTTTTTTTTCTTTCTTCCTTCCTTTTTTTCTTCCTTCCTTCCTTCCTTCCTTCCTTCCTTCCTTTTTTTCTTCCTTCCTTTTTTCCTTCCTTCCTTCCTTCCTTCCTTCCTTCCTTCATTCCTTCCACCCTTCCTTCCTTCCTTCCTTCCTTCCTTCCTTCCTTCCTTCCATCCTTCCTTCCTTCCTTCCTTCCTTCGATCCTTCCTCCTTCCTTTTTTTTCTTTCTTCCTTCCTTTTTTTCTTCCTTCCTTCCTTCCTTCCTTCCTTCCTTCCTTCCTTCCTTCCTTCCTTCCTTCCTTCCTTCCTTCCTTCCTTCCTTCCTTCCTTCCTTCCACCCTTCCTTCCTTCCTTCCTTCCTTCCTTCCTTCCTTCCTTCCTTCCTTCCTTCCATCCTTCCTTCCTTCCTTCCTTCCTTCGATCCTTCCTCCTTCCTTTTTTTTCTTTCTTCCTTCCTTTTTTTCTTTCTTCCTTCCTTCCTTCCTTCCTTCCACCTTCCTTCCTTTTTTTCTTCCTTCCTTTTTTTCTTCCTTCCTTCCTTCCTTCCTTCCTTCCTTCCTTCCTTCCTTCCTTCCTTCCATCCATCCATCCATCCATCCATCCATCCTTCCTTCCTTCCTTCCTTCCTTCCTTCCTTCCTTCCTTCCTTCCTTCCTTCC
>NC_084591.1:6749430-6975221 GCF_033807715.1 Cololabis saira
GATGCTTCTCCTCTCAACCTGTGCAGAACTTCTCAAAGCTGGCGCTTTCGTACGTTGCCCTGATCGCTAAAGTCCTCCTCTCCTCCCCGTCCGAGAAGCTGAGCCTGGGCTCCATCTACAGAGAGATGGAGCAGCGGTTCCCCCACCTCCGGACCAGGGGCCCCGGCTGGAGGAACAGCGTCCGCCACAACCTGTCCGTCCACGACTGCTTCGTGAAGGTGGGCCGCTGCGAGGACGGACGCGGACATTACTGGGGGGTCCACCGGGCCCACCGGAGAGACTTCCAGCGTGGGAATTTCAAGCCGTACAGGAACTCCGGAGGGAAGAGGGGGAGGGAGAGAGGTGGCAGCGTCCCCGGGTGTCTGGCCTTGATGGAGACCGGCTGGCTGCTTGGGAAGTTTCCTGAGAACAGATCCGGGTGTTGGCTGAGGCCACAGTGCCCTCTGCAGGACCCGAGGAGGGACGTGAGCCCGTGGTACTGGGTCCAACCCTGGGACGGGAGCCCGGGCCCTCTGCAGCCGCCCTGCTGGACGACACGGCACTGTTTCCCAGGGAGGCCATGTGTGTGGCAGGCCGTTTTAACCTTTAATGGCTAAGTTTGACTATCCGGAATTAACATCGCAGATATCTACAACTGCATTTTGACTAGTCGTAATTACATTGTGAGTAGTCAGAATCAGAGGTGTCAAAAGTATTCACATCATTATTACTCAGGTAGAAGTATAGATACTAGAGTTTAAAAATACTCCTGTAGAAGTTGAAGTATCAACTCAAGTTTTTTACTCAAGTGAAAGTATAAAAGTACTGGTTTCAAAACTACTTAAAGTATAAAAGTAAAAGTAATGTAAGGGAGAAAAAAAGCCAAGGACAAAAGCCATTGAAAATGAATGTATCTTAGTATAATGTAAATATATTAAAGAAGCATATATGTGTACTATTGAGCATTAACATGTGTTTCAGAGAGCAGGAGATATGATGACTAGTTGCCTATAAGTATTGTAATGGTGCAAAAAGTCAAACTTCAGAGGCATGTTATCATTTATCCTAACCTTTATTGGAATGTACATCCAAGTTTAGTTGCAGGAATCTGAGGGAACGGATGTAAGAACAAAACTGGACAAGAACATCTGAAACAACCACAACCAAATTCACTCTATCCGGATGGAGCAATTTAACTGGATAGTGTTTTTTTTTAAAGGCCGAAATGAAATAGAGTAACGAGGCTGTTTTTAAAATGTAAGGAGTAAAAAGTACCGATAATTGTGTGAAAATGTAAGGAGTAAAAGTAAAAAGTCGTCTGAAAAATAATTACTCCAGTAAAGTATAGATAACGTATTTGTACTTCGTTACTTGACACCTCTGTTAACATCGCCAGATATCTACAACTGCATTTTTGACTAGTCGTAATTACATTGTGAGTAGTCAGAATTGCCATTCAAGATATCTATAATGTCATTTTGACTTGTCATAATTCCAGTTCAAGATATCTACAACTTTTTCTGACTAGTCAAAACTTAATTTAAAGGGGACCTATTATGAAAAACACTTTTCTTTTAACATATATAAAGGCCCAATCTCAATACTCCCCCTACTTTTCTTCACTCGCCCTTCTTTCTTCCCTACCCCCTAAAAAAGAAGGGGGAGATTTTAGGGCACTTGAAATCTAGGGCACTTGGTCCAGGTGCCTGTCCCATTTCTCCCTACTCCCCCTCGTTTTCATCCCTACCCTGATCAGGAAGCAAAGAGCCAAAATCTGTTTTAATTTCAGCTGTAGCGCTGTTAATATGCCACTTTATTAAGTCGCCCGCGTAATTTACGCCGTAGGCTCTGCATCGATTTAACGCGGAACCATAAAGCAGCTCCGCTATCTTCACTCAGCTTTATCTGAAAGTGTTGTAAATTACCCAGATAACAAAACAAATCTGACGAGTCACAGGATTATTTCTCTCTATTTCCCACAAAAAAAATGCTTGCTCCCTTGGTCACAATCTGAGACGAGTCTGCCTGTTTGCCCTCGGTCGGCGAGTCAAATTGACGCAGAACCTACGGTGTAGCTTAAGTAGCCTACGGTGTAGGTTACGTAGCCTACGGTGTAACCTAACAGCCTTTACTCCGGTGCGATTTTCGCGAACAACAGACAAAAAAGGGATTATGTACATTCACTGAGTGAATATTATGAGAGTAAAATATATATTTCTCGCTAGAAATGTAATTAAAACGCATTTTTATGCAGAAACTAACACAAAATATTGATTTTATTCACTAAAAATAAAAAAATGTCCGCCACGTTTTTTTTTTGGATTCAGTCCGGCAAATGACGATGAAAAGCATTCTGGGAAATTTTTATAACCCCTCGCTCGCGAAGTCAAATCTGCAATCCCTCGATGTGAAGGGGCTATTTTTCAGCCCCTAGCCCTCGTTATGCCCCCTCCCCCTAGGTGAAAAGAGAATTGGGACACCACTACCCTCACGGGAATGTGCAAAATTTAGGGGGAGGGATCAAAACGAGGGCGGGGGGGAGTTAATAGGACTTGACTAAAGTGGTCTCCCCTCAGCCTGCCACTCAGAGAAGGAGGAAAGTAACCAAATTCTGCAGTGTCTGTACAGCCGCCCGGATGAGCCGTCCAGTGTGATGTGGATCTACGAGCCGTTCAGATTCTGCTCCCGTCGTTACGTAACCAAAATGCAATTTGCATCCATTGGCCTCCGATGCGTGAAACCACGCCCACAACTAACTCCACCGGCCGGAGATTCCGCCACTTTTTTGTAGTGGGGGTATCGCGTCATTCAGGCAGCCAATCAGCACCAGAGCCTCATTATCATAGCCCCGCCCCACTCAGAATCCCTCATAGATAATGAGGTTAGAGAATGGGAAGATAAAGACATGGTTTAGAGGCTGAATTTATTTAGCAAAAAACAACCAAAAGCTTGTTTTTAAGACATTCAAGGCCTGGTTAAAATAGGTATTAGATGGCCATAATAGGTCCCCTTTAAGATATCTAAAACGGACGATGTAGATATCTGGAATTGAGGGGAATTAAAGATATCTTGAACTGGAATTATGACTGGTCAGAATTAAATTGTCGATATCTGAAACTGGAATTACAGCCAGTCGTAATTCAGTTGCAGATATCTGTAATTCACATTGCAGATATCTGCAACTGAATTGTAGATATCTGTAATTAGAAACCCCAAACACATGAATGGCAAAAGTGACGTCATTTGTCCTGGGCAGAATGTGGATATCTGAAATGACAATTGTGGATAGGAAGAATGTAACTGTAGATATTTGAAATGCTCTGTTTGACTAGGAGGAATTGAATTGCGGTAAAAACGATAAATTCCCATTGATGACGTTTTTGTGTAAAGCCGGATTTATGGAAGGAAGGAAGGAAGGAAGGAAGGAAGGAAGGGAAGGAAGGAAGGAAGGAAGGAAAGGAAGGAAGGAAGGAAGGAAGGAAGGAAGGAAGGAAGGAAGGAAGGAAGGAAGGAAGGAAGGAAGGAAGGAAGGAAGGAAGGAAGGAAGGAAGGAAGGAGGAAAGGAAGGAAGGATGGAAGGAGGAGGAAGGAAGGAAGGAAGGAAGGAAGAAAAAAAGGAAGGATTGGAAGAGAAAGAAGGAAGGAGGAAGGAAGGAAGGATGGAAGGAAAGATGGAAGGAAGGAAGGAAGGAAGGAAGGAAGGAAGGAGGAAAGATGAAGGAGGAAGGAAGGAAGGAAGGATGAAGGAAGGAAGGAAGGAAGAAAGGAGGAAGAAAGGAAGGATGGAAGGAAGGAAGGAAGGAAGAAAGAAAGAAAGGAGGAAGGAAGGAAGGATGGAAGAAGAAAGAAAGAAAGAGGAAGGAAGGAAGGAAGGAAGGAAAGATGGAAGGAAGGAAGGAAGAAAAAAAGGAAGGAGGAAGGATGGAAGGAGAAGGAGGAGACGGAAGGAGAAGGAAAGGAGAAGGAAGAAGAGGAAGGAAGGAAGGAAGAAAGAAAGAAAGAAAGAAGAAAGAAAGAAAGAAAGAAAGAAAGAAAGAAAGAAAGAAAGAACGAAAGAAAGAAAGAAAGAAGAAGAAAGAAAGAAAGATAAATTCCCATTGATGTAGTTTAGTAGTATTTAGTATCTTTCAGAGCCAGTGATTTGGCTCAAAGACTGAATGTGGTGATAGATTTATAGTTAAAAAGGTGGAGTTGAATTGGTATTTTTTTTATCTTCATTTTATCGTTTTCGGGATAAATGCCAGAAATTATTGTGATATTTTTTTAGTCCATACCGCCCAGCCCTACTTGCCATACACACTACAGTCATCACCGCTGGATCCCTTGTTTTATAAATATAATAACTCCACTCCAGTATAACTCCACATTTTGAATATATTTGTTTTATTTTTTCCCCTATCTGGAAACAACATTTTGTGTGCTTTTGTTTTTTTATACATATCTGCTAAGATATATGTGAAACTCAGTGAGCAAAAAAAAAGCATAAAAAGTATTAAGAGTTGTTATTATATCCCCTGATACGTGTCAGCAGAAACCGGGACACGGTAAATATGTTCTGATGAAAAGATGTCAAATAATGAAACTGCATTAAAATAAACACCAAATGAATAAAAGTCTTTGGAAAGAAGAGCTGATTATGCAGATGAGTCGTGTTTCTTGCGTCTGGAACAGATCTGGCTGTTTGAACGTCTTCACTCTAGGGTGCTCTGCCTTTATCCGCAGCTTAATTTAAAATGCTTTTATTTGTTTTTTAATAGATGCACTGATATGCTATTCAAACGAAAGCACAGGTACAACCGTAAACATACTTTGATAACAGTTTGACAGTCGTGCGGCTGCAGAGTTGCTCCAAACTCTCGAGCAGCTGCAAGTCTAAATAAAGTCGCAGCTTGTAAAGAGCATTTTCACATTCAAGTTGATAAATAATCCATTTTTTTTGGTTGGGACTGGACTATGTGGCTATAAATAAAGAGAAAACAACATGAAATCACGTATAGCGTTGTTGAAAGAGCATCATGTTATTTAAATGTAAAGGATGTTAAACGATGAGTCACAGAACAATATCTCTGCAGATATTCAGATAATTCCTGTTACTTTTGAAGATTTTCTCTGAGTGTGGAAAGATGAAAGGTTTATCACTGTTTGATCACATGTTTCTGCTTTTCTTGCTGTCATGCTGATGAGCATCATCACGGTGACTCCGCCCGCTCAGGCAGGTGAAAAACTCCTGCACTTGAAATGTGTTTGTTTGTGGCTCCGAACCCGCACCGACGCTGCGACGCAGAGTGCGCTCTTCTCCTGCAACTTCTCCTGCAACTTCTCCTGCAACTTCTCCTGCAACTTCTCCTGCAACTTCTACCTGCTCAAGGTGGGTCCATGCAACACTTTCTCAGCCTTTTACACGGTTTTCAGTTATAAATGATCTATTATTCCTCTTATTTTTAATGCATTTGAAGCTGCAATGAAGTGCTGATCACTCCTGCACAACGTTTGCCACCTGGGGACACAAAAAAAGTATTGATTGAATGAAGATGAGACACATAAAAGAAATGCTTCAAATAATTTTGACCTTAATTCTGAGGATCAAAAATATATAATCACCATATCATTCAATAAATGTCATGTAAATGTTCATTTTGTGCATTGCTTTACAATTTAACTTGCTGATTCTTTTCGTCGGACAAGAATATTTAGGTTTTTTAAATACCTGACAAAAAGAATTAGCAAGTTAAGTTGACACCTTATTATTTTGAAAGTAAATTGAATGTACTTGGATAGTTTTTTGTTGTTGTTGTTATCCAAATTCATTCTTATGTAAATAAATTATGGCATGAGAATTAATCATACACTCTTCTGTGATTCTTTTATTTGCATTTTGATGTATCACATTGCATTTTTCAATAGATCTCAGGCGTCACTAAAGTGCAGAGTACATTTTTGAGGTCACAAATCCGCTGGGATGTTGAACTCTGCCGAGAGTCTTTGAGTCCTACGACCAGTACTGGAGTTGAGGGGGGATGAGGGGGGATGAGGGGGGATGGCATCCCCCCCTGAAATAAAAATGGTCCAAATCATCCCCCCTGTAAAACTGCCATCCCTCCTTTCCATCCCTTATGTCATTTCATCAATGAATGTGGTTTTACTGCTATTTCAACATTTAGAGTCATCACCAGAAAAATAACACCAGAAAAATAACTTATTTGACAATTTTCACCTGTTTCAAGTAAATTTTCACTTGAAATAAGTAGGAAAATGAAAGATTTATCTTCTCATTACAAGCAAAGAAATATTGTTCCACTGGCAGATGTTTCTACTTATTTCAAGTGAAAATCTACTTGAAAAAGGTGAAAATTGTTGTTTTTTTCCAGTGATGAGTCTTGTTTTAAGTGTAATGAGATTTTTTTACTAAAATGAGACATTTTAACTAGAAATAAGACAAATATTCTTCAGTCAGTAATGAAAGCAGAGGATGGGAGAGTAATGGATACTTCATCTGTGGTGGAAGAACAAGCAGGATCTGTGTCTAAGAGAGAGGAGAGCAGCGTTACTGTGCAAGAAGCTGCAGCAGCGGTAGATGATGAGAGAGGTCGTGGTCCTGGTACCACCGTCAGCTTCTCCTCTCAAAAATAACACCAAAAAAATAACTTATTTGACAATTTTCACCTGTTTCAAGAAAATTTTCACTTGAAATAAGTAGGAAAACCTGCCAGTGGGACAAGATTTATCTTCTCATTACAAGCAAAGAAATATTGTTCCACTGGCAGATTTTTTTACTTATTTCAAGTGAAAATCTACTTGAAACAGGTGAAAATTGTTGTTTTTTCCAGTGATCCAGTGAGTCTTGTTAAGTGTAATGAGATTTTTTTTACTAAAATGAGACATTTTAACTAGAAATAAGACAAATATTCTTGTTAAGATTGTGAGTTTTTGCAGTGATCCATTTTACTTATCTTGTGAAGGACAGAGTCATATTGATAAGTTCAGAAAAGTGTTTTTTATTGTTGTGTTTTGATGTATTTGATGTAAGCCCAGTGGATATTTAAAGCTTACAGAAGGCTGCATTTAACTGCTGCTATGTCATTCCTGCAGTATTTCTGCAGCTGTTTTGGTCACTGCAATTATTTGTAATATATTATATTATTTGTAATCAGCACAAATGATCTGTCCCCATATGATAAAATCCACCATCCCCCCTGATTTTCTTTTACAACTCGAGTACTGTTGTCTTCTTTCAGGAGCTGAGATGCCCGAGTCTCCTGTCAGCCCGGCGGCGGCTCGCCGAGCCCCGGCCAGCAGCCTCCTCAGTCCCGCCTCTGACACCGGGGGGGGCCGAGGGGCCGGCCGAGGGGCCCCGGGCCCCGGGGACTCCAGCAGCGACATCTGGCAGAGTCTCCTGCACCAGCAGGTACGACCGTCCGGCCGCTCGTCGTCCTCCAACCCCAGACCAGCCCGGAGCTCGGAGTTCTCGTGGTTTCACGTGAGATCTGACCTGGGCTGACAAGCAGGACCTTTGTTTGCCCTCCTTTATTAGTTTTGCAAAGAGGGGTAATTGTGCCCATGGCAGAGGTCAAGCAGATGCAGGCGAGGGGCAAACAAGCGTGGCCCAACGCAATTTTATGGTTGTCTTTTGGATTTCTATCTAGGCTAATCTTAATCTGATGGATCAGTGAAACAACCATGATAAAGGAGGGACGGGCAACATTGTTTTCTTCCTTATGTTCTCTCATCTTGTCTGTCTCGTTCACTTTTTTTTATCTTAATTTACTTTCTTATTACAATCAGCCAGAATTTAACTGTGCGATGCCCATCCTTAATAAAAAAAGGCTTTTATTTCTTTAATTTTTTTGTAATTTTCAGTCAACTACTTTCTTATGACCGGCGAAAGAAAGTCTTCACTCTTCTGTCAGTGTCGTTCAAGTCCTCAGATCTATTTTCAGGGGGCAAACTAAAAACTGGTCATTCATTGAAAACAATTTTTGAATTTTATTCTTTCCATATCTTAGCAGAAAACCTCTAATGTGCTTATTTTTTCAAGCCCAATATTTCAATAATTGGAAACCCAGGGATTTTATTGTATTATAATGACAGTTCTGTGCGTCAAACACAACGTTTAAGAATTCAGTTTGTTTTTAATCTTTATTTTTGTGTAATATCTTACAATGTGTTTTTGAAATGTAGGTGAGTTTTGGAAGATGCAGTGAGTTTAATCAAGTATAAAAACAGTCTTTGTAATTATAAGGAAGTCTTGTTGGGGTTGTGTTTATTGATGTAGTCACAGCGGATCATCGTGCTCTGCGCGTTGACGTTTTATGTTAAATACGCTCGTGACACAACCCTCCCCGTTAATTTGGGCTTGGGCTCCTCAGAGTAGGGATGGGCGGTATGGACTAAAAATATGGACTCTTTCTTTCTTTCTTTCTTTCTTTCTTTCTTTCTTTCTTTCTTTCTTTCTTTCTTTCTTTCTTTCTTTCTTTCTTTCTTTCTTTCTTTCTTTCTTTCTTTCGTTCGTTCGTTCGTTCGTTCGTTCGTTCGTTCGTTCGTTCGTTCGTTCGTTCTTCTTCTTCCATCCTTCCGTCTTTCCATCCTTCCTTTCTTCTTTCTTTCTTTCTTTCTTTCTTTCTTTCTTTCTTTCTTTCTTTCTTTCTTTTCTTTCTTTCTTTCTTTCTTTCTTTCTTTCTTTCTTTCTTTCTTTCTTCCTTCCATCCTTCCTTCTTGCTTTTTCCTTCCTTCCTTCCTTCCTTCCTTCCTTCCTTCCTTCCTTCCTTCCTTCCTTTCTTTCTTTCTTTCTTTCTTTCTTTCTTTCTTTCTTTCTTTCTTTCTTTCTTTCTTTCTTTCTTTCTTTCTTTCTTCCTTCCTTTTTCCTTCCTTCCTTCCTTCCTTCCTTCCTTCCTTCCTTTCTTTCTTTCTTTCTTTCTTTCTTTCTTTCTTTCTTTCTTTCTTTCTTTCTTTCTTTCTTTCCTCCTTTCTTTTCCTTCCTTCCTTCCTTCCTTCCTTCCTTCCTTCCCTTCCTTCCTTCCTTCCTGCCTGCCTGCCTGCCTGCCTGCCTTCCTTCCTTCCTTCCTTCCTTCCTTCCTTCCTTCCTTCCTTCCTTCCTTCCTTCCTTCCTTCCTTCCTTCCTTCCTTCCTTCTTTCCTTCCATAAATCAGTTTTACACAAAAAACAACATGAGAATCAGCACCTCCAAGACCGAGGCATGGTTCTCGACCGGAAAAGGGTGGCATGCCTTCTCCGGGTGGGTGGAGAAGTCCTGCCTCAGGTGGAGGAGTTCAAGTATCTTGGGATCTTGTTCACGAGTGAGGGAACAATGGAGCGTGAGATTGACAGGCGGATCGGTGCAGCGTCCGCAGTAATGCGGTCGATGTACCGGACCGTCGTGGTGAAGAGGGAGCTGAGTCGAAAGGCGAAGCTCTCGATTTACCGGTCAATCTACGCCCCCTACCCCTCACCTATGGTCATGAACTTTGGGTAGTGACCGAAAGGACAAGATCGCGGATACAAGCGGCCGAGATGAGTTTCCTCCGCAGGGGGGCTGGACGCTCCCTTAGAGATAGGGTGAGGAGTTCGGTCACCCGGGAGGAGCTCGGAGTCGAGCCGCTGCTCCTTCACATTGAGAGGAGTCAGCTGAGGTGGCTTGGGCATCTGTACCGGATGCCTCCTGGACGCCTCCCTAGGGAGGTGTTCCAGGCATGTCCCCACCGGGGAGGAGACACCGGGGAAGACCCAGGACACGCTGGAGAGACTATGTCTCTCGGCTGGCCTGGGAACGCCTCGGACTCCCCCCCGGAAGAGCTGGAGGAAGTGTCTGGGGTGAGGGAAGTCTGGGCATCCCTGCTGAGGCTGCTGCCCCCGCGACCCGGGAACGGATAAGCGTGAGTTTAGTAGCATTTAGTATCTTTTAGAGCAGTGATTTGGCTCCAAAGACTGAATGTGGTGATAGATTTATAGTTACAAAGGTGGAGTTGAATTGGTATTTATTTTATCGTCATTTTTATCGTTATCAGGATAAATGCCAGAAATTATCGTGATACATTTTTTAGTCCATACCGCCCATCCCTACCCAATCATCAATAGCGCCTGTATTTGCTGTTTTTTCTTGCATTGTTGGTAATACATATAAGTGCTTTTCTCTTTTTCTTAACGCCGTCGTGGCAACTGTTACGGCCTCTTTGTGACGACAAAAGGAAGCGAGCGCTCTGCTATCCTTCGCCCGGTCACTGACGGGGCAGATCGGTTATTATTCTGGGGGTGTTTGCCTTTATTAACACGCGTACACTTCCATTATGAGCCACAACAAGCATGAAATTGTGTGGTTAATTAGGTCGTCCCGTCTCCCATCTCATTTAGGGTCAGTGACACAATCCGGCATGGTGATGTTCACAATAGGTTGACAACACTGTTGTGTAATTGGGGAGATTTCCTCTCGTTAACGTTCATCACCTGACACTCTGGACTTCATACTTAACGGTGCCCGTCTCTGTCCGTCAGGTGTTCCTGGCGATGATGGCTCCGCAGCAGACGCAGCAGCTTCTGTCTCCGACCCAGCTGACGGCTCTGATCCAGAAGCAGCACGTCCTCCTGCTCCACCAGGTATTTGTTCACGTCCAACCGCGTTGCTGCTGCTCATACACGCTGGCTCGGTCCAATAAATGAAAGGCTCTGATTTACATTTGCAACGAATATCTGAATACTTCTGGATTCTTTCAAGACCAGTAAAGTATTAAAACTAAGACTGCATTTATTATTTATTTTTTATTTATTATTTTTTTAAACTTATTTTTAACTTTTTTATTTTACGGTTATTTTTTGTCACTTTTCTACTTTGATTTGTCTGTGTGGAGAGTGTGTTCCATGTTTTGGGTGGTGTTTAAAAGAGGGTGCATATTTCTGTAATACTGTTTAATTCTTGACTGTCTGACCCTTTGAAAATGAATAAACATACTTTATAAAAAAAAAAAAAAAAACTAAGACTGGGACTTTAGCGCGTTCATTTTGATTAATTAATTACAGAAAAAATAGCGCGCTAAAAAAAAAATTGCGCATTTTAATCGCATTCGTTTTTTCCCCTCGGAACGTTTCTCACGGGACGACTTTCACACGGACGGTGCACCGACCAACCAGACCCCTGAGAGAGAGGCTGCGTCCGAAATCACATACTTCCACCCTAATGATATTTACTGATATTTACTGATATTTACTCAAAAGTGTGCCGAACTTAACTATACTTTTTTAGTATATACTTTTTAGTATGGCATTTCGGACGCACTGAGAGAGTTATGACACTTACTTCGACTCCCATTGTAAGCTCCGTGGCGAGATCAAAGCGTTTTACAACTCCCTCTCTCAAGGGTTCTGCAACCAACGTGCATTAGTGTTACAGCGAAGTCCGGCCGTCGTCATAACACAAGCTAAGTTGTTACCAAACACGTTAAAAATGAATGAAGTCGCAGACGAAAAGGGTTTCGTGGATGGAAATTTTGTTTTAAAAAACGGATGGATGGAAGCGTGCTCTGTTTTCTAATGTGTTTCCATGTTCTGGAATGTACTTGAAACAGTTGAAAGTATTTTGTTATATTTAAGTGTTTACAGAAGGTCCTTGACTATAGGCTACCTGTCTCATTCAATGTGCATACTGCATATATTTAATTTACTGCACTTTATAGCAAATTACACTGATTTGTTCTTGGTGAAGCACCACCTTGATAAAAATAAACAGTTTAAAATAAAATAATAAATAAAATAAATTAATTAAATTGAACATATGTTTTCACTAGTCAATCATTCACTCGTATACAAAAATTCATTTTAAATAAACAAAAAAAGGAAATCTCATTGTTCTCAGGTCTGAAATTGATATGCGATCAAATTGCG
Source organism: Cololabis saira (assembly GCF_033807715.1). Classification (NCBI taxonomy): domain Eukaryota; kingdom Metazoa; phylum Chordata; class Actinopteri; order Beloniformes; family Belonidae; genus Cololabis; species Cololabis saira. The sequence goes on from NC_084591.1 coordinate 6,761,278, forward strand.
ATTAATTGCGATTAATTAATTACAAAGCCTGTAATTAATTCGATTAATTTTTTTAATCGAGTCCCAGCCCTAATTAAAACCTTTCACCTTAATGGACGAAGCAAAAAATAAATACAAATTTAAATAAAAACACATTTATCCCATCAAATACTCCTACAGAAACAGACTTTGGACTTGCCTGCATGTGTTATGATATTCTATGCTGGATAACGTTCTGTCAATATTTTTGTTTTTGTAACTAATTTTTTATGTAGTAAACAAGTTGTAAACCATAGATAACCCAATTAAAATCTAAACTTAGCACAAAAAGTAAGGACATTTGTGTTTGGAGGACTATTTCTTTGTTGTAACGATGCTTCTCAGCAATAAATGTACTGTTGTAAAGTCTGTTTATTTCCCTTCTAAATGGTGATGGATTAGTGAGGAACCTGCGTCTGTGGGACGAGCAGCAGAGAGGAGGATGTGGGTTGTGCCCAGGAAAGATTTACCAAATCTTCTCTGCCAAACGGTTTATTTTGCAGATTGTTATTGACTCTTGCTTTGAGCTTCTGGTACCCCAGAAAGTAAAGTCAAGTCAGCTGACAAAAGTGTTGGACAATGAAAAAAATAAAACACATAAATAAAATAAATCAATCATGCTAGTGAATAAAAATGAGTTTTAAGATGAAATTTAAAAACAGCCATAGAAGGAGCCAGGCGTTTGTGCAGCAGCAGCTCGGTACTGCAAAAGCCCGCTCCCCCTGCTCTGTAGCCTGGAGTTGGTCAGCTGACCTAAGAGCCCCAGAAGGTCTATGGACATTTAAAAGACCTGAGATGTAAGAAGGTGCATGTAAAGATTTAAAAACAAATGAAAGAATTTTAAAGTTGATCTTATCACAGACGGGGAGCTGATGAAGAGCTGCAAGCAAAGGTGTAATACTGGGTTGGGAGGCGAGTTGCAGCGTTTTGAATTAGCTGCAGATGGGACAGGAAGGACCAGCTGACGCCTGCATAAATGGCATTGTTTCATCCCGCCTAGTACGGTAGTTTAAACGGGACGACTCAAAGGCGTGTATATCTCGGAGTTATTCTGGACAATAACCTCTCCTTCCAACACCATGTCAACCACATCACAAGAACTGCTTTCTTCCACCTCAAAAATATTGCCCGTCTCCGTCCATCACTCTCCTTCTCTTCTGCTGAAACCTTGATCCACGCCTTCATCACCTCAAGACTCGACTACTGCAACAGCATCCTCTACGGTTCAACTTCCAAGGTTCTCAATAAACTCCAATACATTCAAAACTCTGCCGCCCGCCTGCTCACCCACACCCGCTCCAGAGACCACATCACCCCAGTCCTCCAGAAGCTCCACTGGCTCCCCATCCCTCAACTGATCCATTTCAAAATCCTTCTCCTCACCGACCAAGCTCTCCACAATCAGGCCCCCTGCTACCTCACCAACCTGCTCCACCGCTACACTCCCTCCCGCAGCCTCCGCTCCTCTGACGCCAGCCTCCTGTCCCCTCCTGTCAGAACCAAGCACCGGACCTGGTACTATAACTGGTACTACTAGTACTATAACTGGTACTACTGGTACTATAACTGGTACTACTAGTACTATAACTGGTACTACTAGTACTATAACTGGTACTACTGGTACTATAACTGGTACTACTAGTACTATAACTGGTACTACTGGTACTATAACTGGTACTACTAGTACTATAACTGGTACTACTGGTACTATAACTGGTACTATAACTGGTACTACTGGTACTATAACTGGTACTATAACTGGTACTACTGGTACTATAACTGGTACTATAACTGGTACTACTGGTACTATAACTGGTACTATAACTGGTACTACTGGTACTATAACTGGTACTATAACTGGTACTACTGGTACTATAACTGGTACTATAACTGGTACTACTGGTACTATAACTGGTACTATTACTGGTACTATAACTGGTACTATTGGTACTATAACTGGTACTATAACTGGTACTACTGGTACTATAACTGGTACTATAACTGGTACTACTGGTACTATAACTGGTACTATAACTGGTACTACTGGTACTATAACTGGTACTATTACTGGTACTATAACTGGTACTACCAACCTCCTGTCCCCTCCAGTCAGAACCAAGCACCGGACCTGGGGCGACAGGGCCTTCTCCATCGCTGCACCCACCCTCTGGAACTCCCTCCCCAAAAACATCCGTGACTGTACAGACCTCCCAATATTCAAATCCCATCTCAAAACTCACGTTTACAGAACTGCTTTTAATGTGTGATTAATGTCCTGTGTCTTGTTGTGTCCTTATGTACTGTCCTGTGTATTGTAATTGTATTATGTGTTTTGTTCTAATGTAAAGCGTCTTTGAGTGCCTTGAAAAGCGCTATATAAATAAAATGTATTATTATTATTATTATTATTATTATTATTATTATTATTATTATTATTATTATTACTACAACTTTTTCCAAAGTTTTTCAAAGATAAAAAGGTTTTTACCTTGGACAAAGGTTTCAACTGGAAGAAACTAGATTTTATGACGAGTAACATACACCAAGCCGACTGTCGGCCGTCGGGCCGTTGATGAGCGTCGGTGCACGTCTGTCAGGCTAGTTTCCCTGGTGTGTCCCGCACGTCGCCACAGGTCGGCCACCCGTCGGCAGCTTTTCAGGCGTCGGCCGTCGGTCAAACAGCTCACTCTGGGATTGGCTGTTCAGGTAGCGAACATGAAAGTGTTGTAGTTTTAATATCAAAGTTTATGTAGTTTATATCAAAACCGTTAGCTTGCCTACCTGTTGCCAAGAAGCGCAGTGTAATCATCAAACGTTCCCCCACGGAGATACAATCCTTGTAGTTGGTGTTTTGCCTCTGGATGATTGGCCTGATAAGTTCCTTCAACATGTGGAACTGAACAGGGAAAAGCCGAGCGAAATCTTTGAAATGGTTGGTTTCATTCATCTCCAGCTCTCGACACAGGTTCGGGTCGCTGTTGTATCCATGATTTCACCCATGTAGTGCGGTTTATTTTTCGCCTCCGCCTCCTCTTTCCTTCTTCCACAAGCTGAAGGCCGAGGGCTGACAACGCCAGTGCCGATTCTTTATTCTTACGCATTGTGGTAGCGAGAGTGGTGTGGAAATGTGGTGTGAATATGAAGCCTATTTGTTTTGTTTACGGCTTCCCAGAGCTTCCGGTTTTCCCTTGTTTTTGAGTGAATACAGACTACCGTCGGGTGTCGTCTTTGTGGTGTGTCCAAGTGCTTCTTTTTGAGCCCGACCCAGCCCGACACAGGCGACGCGAGGCAACACAGCAGTCGGCCGACAGCGGGCGACGTCGGGTTGGTGTGTCCTCGGCTTAAGACGACTCCAAACAGGTGTCCCACAAAGCCTATTCGCTGCATTGTTTGGAGCGAGACAGGAAGAGAAGACGACCCCCCAACGAGACCGTTTCCTCACCTGCCTGAGTTACTGCAGACTGAATCTACAGATTTGCAGTCGACGTTTGCAGCACGATTTGGCCGACAGCTGGTGTCAGCAACACGAGCACTGGAGCCTGAACATGTGGAGGAACGTTATCTTCAGTGATGAGACCAGATTCTGCCCACGACGGCTGGACCGTAGGGTCAAAGTGTGAAGAAGAAGCAGAGAACACTCGGCTAATTGCTGCACCGATAACATCTCTTGGTGGCGGCAGTGTGATGGTTCGGGGCCGCATCTCCCTCTCTGGGAAAACCAGGCTCCTCATCGTTGGAGATCATCTCACTGCAGAGGGATTTATGAGGATTTGGGGGCCAGACTGGTGACCAGTATGAGGATTTGGGGCCAGACTGGTGACCAGTATGAGGATTTGGGGCCAGACTGGTGACCAGTATGAGGATTTGGGGCCAGGATTTTGTGACTGTGTTCGGTTCTTCCACACACCTGTTTGTTGCAGTGGATAAATTGTTAAAGGGGACCTATTATGAAAAACGCGTTTTCTCTTGCTTTAACATATATAAAGTGGTCTCCCCTCAGCCTGCCAACTCAGAGAAGGAGGAAAGCAACCAAATTCTGCAGTGTCTGTACAGCCGCCCGGATGAGCCGTCCAGTGTGATGTGGATCTACGAGCCAATAAGATTCTGTTCCCGTCGTTACGTAACCAAAATGCGATTTACATAGTTTGGTCCCCGATGTGTGAAACCACGCCCACAACTAACTCCACCGGCCGGAGCTTCTGCCACTTTTTCGTAGCGGCGTATCGCGTCATTCAGGCAGCCAATCAGCACAGAGCCTCATTATCATAGCCCCGCCCACTCAGAATCCTGCATAGATAATGAGGTTAGAGAATGGGAAGATAAAGACATGTCTCAGAGGCTGAATTTCTAATTTATTTAGCAAAAACAATCAAAAGCTTGTTTTTAAGACATTCAAGGCCTGTTTTAAATAGGTATTAGATGCCGCAATAGGTCCCCTTTAAAGGTATTAATTGCAATCGTATTCAAAAACATTTATTGTTATACTGGGTGAAATGGTCCTTCCATCCTGAGAGTAGCCAGTGAATAATGTGTTCAGAAAAAGGAAAGAAAAAAATCAATCCTCTCTGAAAGCTGTAATCCTGTAAAAACTCTAACCAATCAGTTATTTGCGCACCGAATGGCTTGGATTGGTCAGAAGACCAGAGGCTTGGCAGGAAGGAAAAGAACCAATCAGATGCCTTCATTTTAAACCACCCCCGTAGACGCCGTAGGCTACGGCGTACACGCCGTAGCCTACGGCACACCGCCACCCGCTCTCCGCTCTCCACTCTCGCCGGGATGGAGACGCCGGTGGGCAGGATGAACCCCCTAAAACCGGCCTCGCTTACAGGTGAATGAGACATGGGGTAGTTTTGTTGAAAATGTGCTGTCCAAAATGTCCTGGAAACCTGGACTCCTGCAAATGCGCGTTCCCCAAAGTTTGTGGGGGCGTGGCTTTGGACGGAGCGCTGACGGGAGGGGGAAGAGGGGGCGGGGCTTAGAGGAGGTGCCGCTTTCAAATCTTGCTAGCTCTCAGAAGTTGCATATAATACCTTTAAATTGTCAACATGTGCTGTCTCTTCAAACTTCAGACTGCATCACTACTGGACATATTCTCTGTGATGACGCCAACAGGCTTCCTGAAACCTCTTGTTCCTTTTACTGTGCGACAGCCAGTTGCAGCACGAGACCGCTGGCTCAGCACAAGCTGCCGACGGCTTAGAAAACATTCCCAGCAAAGGTGATGACTGAGAAACTTACCGATGTTTCCTGATATGATTCACCTGTCCAGGGTGAACCCCTGCCTTCCACCCAGAGAGAACTGAGAGGCTCCTGGAGACCCCCGACACTCTGCATAGCAAGGATCCGGGCTAGATAACGGACCGTTGGATAATTATGAGCAGCAATTGTTTCTTTTTATAGATGGGATTTAAGATTTTTAATTTCATCACTCTATAAATTGATTGACAATCAGACAAGCAAACAAAAACTAACAGTTTAAAAAATCACAATGAAACTGAAAGATTTGACTTTTGCACTCAAAATGAAAAAAAAAATCCTGATTTAAAGCTGTGGATATTAACATTTAACACATTTATTTCTTTTTCATCATGTATCACAAATACTTGCTTAATGCTTAATGCTTTGGTTTTGTCGCAACTGGATTATTGTTTTGTAGTTTGGTCAAATACTTTAGTTAAAAATGTAAAGACAAGTGGCACAAAATAAAGCTGCACATTGTGCTCTATTGTGTCCTTATAGGTCTAATTCAGGGATCGGCAACCCGTGGCTCTAGAGTCGCATGCGGCTCTTTAGTGCCGCCCTAGTGGCTCCTGGAGCTTTTCGAAAATTTTTGAGCATTTTTTGGTCTTTTTTTCTTCTTTTCTCTTTTCTCTTTTTTTTTCCTTTTTTTCTTCTTTTTTCTTTTTTTCTTCTTTTTTCCTTTTTCTCTTTTTTCTTCCTTTTTCCTTTCCTTTTTAATCTCGACATTTCGACTTTTTTTTGTAATTTTGAATTTTTTCTCAACAATTTCTACTTTTTTCTCGAGATTTTACTTTAACATTAATCTTGACATTTCGACTTTTTTCTCATAATTTTGAATTTTTTCCTCAACATTTCGATTTTTTTTCTTGACATTTCGACTTTTTTCTCAACAATTTCGACTTTTTTCCTCAAGATTTTACTTCAACATTAATCTCGACATTTCGACTTTTTTCTCAACATTTCGACTTTTTTCTTGACATTTTAAATTTTTTCTCGACATTTCGACTTTCTCGAAGTGCATAATGAAAAAAAAATCTTCCCCCAGTTAAAACTAATATAGAAACATGCAGCATGTGTTGTCTTCATTCTAAGGCTTATACAAGACATTTAATTTTTTGCGGCTCCAGACATATTTGTTTTTTGTGTTTTTGGTCCAATATGGCTCTTTCAACATTTTGGGTTGCTGACCCCTGGTCTAATGTGTCCAGCATGCATAAAAAACTAGGCTGGTTATCTATAAGACAAAGGTCTACGTATACTATGTTACATTTTCTGAGGAATATACTGGTGACACGCTCTCCAAAACAACTGTATGACAGATTCTATTATCATTTTGCTCACCATGGTTACAATACAAGAATGACATCAGAAAGGAGGTTCATACCAAGGGTGAGAACAGATATAATTCAGATAACTGTTTTTTTACAGAGCCGTGGTTGGCTGGAACTCTATATCAGTTCATATTTCTCATGTAGGTAAAAAAAGATTGGTTTAAAGGAGCATGAGGCTCCTTTTAAGAAATGAGACTCTCTAGCGCCACCCTTCACCACGACGGCCGTCGGGGGTACTGCAGCCAACAGTGAAGCCGGCACGGGAGAACGGGGAGAACGTGCATGCAGCGTCATGTGACGTCACATCCGCAGCCCAGCGCGGGAAATTCCTGCCCGGAATTGCAGCACATTTTGCAGCACACAGCCTGTTCAAGGCAACAGAGAGATACGCTAGAGGGCTCATTCTTTTGGAACGCTTCATCTGACATTATTACTAGAAAACTTAAAACGTATACACATTTTCTTCATAAATCCTGCCTCAATCCTGCCTCAAGCTCCTTTAAGTTTCAGTTGAAACAATATCTTTTAAGATTTAATGAATGATGATTTGACATTTAGAAGGAACAAAGTGAAGGTTGAATAGAATTATAGGTAGTGTAAACCCTATCATAATAAAGGTGAAAAGTGGTCAAATAATTCTAGATAAGGTCATTCCAGGCAGGTATTGTTTATAAAGGTGTTTTATTTGATTCATTTCTATGTATTTGTGTCTGAGAATGATGGTGATTTAGTTTGTGACTAAGGGAGTTGTGTCTATTATTGTTTTGTTTGTCATGTATAATGTATGTTTGTTATGTATTAAGTGTTAATTTGTGTGTTGTGTGTGTGTCAGACGCCAGGAAGAATAGCTGATGCTGTTGCTAATGCTAATGGGGATCCTAAATAAAACAAACAAAAAAACAAACTAATATGAACGATACAGAAATACTTTTACTTTTTATGATATTCAGATAATATTCATCTTTATTTTTAGCAACAACTGAAAGAGTTCTACAAGAAGCAGCAGCAGCTGCAGCTGCTCCAACAGCAGTCCAGCAAAGAGGTAAACTTTATTATAATGTTCATATATATGTCAGTTATTCAGTTCATGCAGCGAAGACTTCAAGTGCTTCATTGATGATAAAACAGACTTGGGTTTGGTGCTGTGCCTTTGATCCAGTCAGGAGTATACAGAGATGTTTGGAGGTGATGAACATGACGTCACCCGTAGATTCAGATATTACAGGTAGAGGGTGGGGTTTAAAAATGAAATGTATCATTTAAGCCATCAAGACATCAGATGGCAAGTGGGAGATAAATGTCTCTCAGTCCATGAAAACGAGCGAGTTGGAGTAATTATAAAGAACCAAGCATGAAATGCTGCTGGAGACTGACTGACTGCTGCAGTCTCAGTGCTTCTAATCTTACTTTGAATTTTTATTTGTTTGCAAATGATTTTAAAACAATGTTTGTCTTTTTATTTTTTCATAAGATGTGGATTCAGGGTTTTTTCTTTTGTTGTGATGTGAGAGTTAAAAGCCTAAAACACCTGAAAACCTGATTAACTCCATTATATAATCATGCTACTCTGTTTGTAGAACTGGGGCCGGATTCCAAAAACATTCTTAAGAAAAAAAATCTTCTTAAGTGTCATTTTTTTCTCAAGTTCAGTCTTAAGAAGAAAAAAGAGAAGAAGTCATATTCTCCAAAAATGTTCGTATTTTCTCAACTTTCTTCTTAAGTTTCTTCTTAAGAAAAAACTTAAGAATAAATGGTATTCTTGAAATAAAAGTTCTCAAATTTGTTCTTGACTTTTTTCTTAACTTTAAGACAACCTTGACCTGTCTTAAAATTCCTTCTGTGAAAAGATAATAATAATAATAATAATAATAATAATAATAATAATAATAATAATAATAATAATAATAATAATAATAATAAGCCTCTAATATCACCTTTTTCAACACATTTGCACAAACAAAGACCCGCAATATTGTGGAGCGATGCATCGGTGTAGTGAAGTCTCTCTTCAGGTGCATCGACTGAATATAATGAAATTAATAATAATAATAATAATAATAATAATAATAATAATAATAATAATAATAATAATAATAATAATAATAATAATATAATATAATTCTGGGATACTTGGCTGCTACTGCTGTGTGAACAGTCTGCTGGAGCGGCTACTGAATCCTTCATTTAGTATGCAGTATACAGTACATACTAATGCAGTATGTAGCATGTAGTATTTAGTTTGCCATTTTGGATACAGCCGTATTTTAAGAAGTTCTTAAGTAGGAAAAATAAGAAATTCGTAAGAAATGACAGTTCAGAAATGACAGAAATGACGGTTCTTAAGAAAATATTGAGGAATTGCACTTAATAACTTTCTTATGAACTTCTTGATTTTAGATCTTAAGACTTCTTAAGATCGTTCATAAGAACATATTGGTGAATCCGGCCCCAGGTTGATAACGAATTAGGATTGTTTTAGGATCACAAATGGTTGCTTTTAGTCTGTTTTTTTGGATCTAGAAAGCTCAGGACCAGGATAAATGCACACATTACCACTTTTCTTTTCTACTCTCTGTCCTGCAGCTCCCTGCAGACCAGCTCCTTCTCCAGCAGCTTCTGCAGCTCCAGCAGCAGCAGCAGCTGCTCCGGGCGACCGGGCCGGCTCTGTCCTCTCCCACCCTCCCTTCAGGTCGCTGCCCTTTCCCCGTTCCCCCCTCAGTGCCAGCGTCAGCTTTTTCCTTTCCAAAGAAAACCTCTTCTTCTTCAGTTCATAATAATAACCAGTACTGGAGTTGAGGGAGGATGAGGGGGGATGGCATCCCCCCTGAAATAAAAACGGTCCAAATCATCCCCCCTGTAAAACTGCCATCCCTCCTTTCCATCCCTTATGTCATTTCATCAATGAATGTGGTTTTACTGCTATTTCAACATTTCGAGTCATCACCAGAAAAATAACTTATTTGACAATTTTCACCTGTTTCAAGTAAATTTTCACTTGAAATAAGTAGAAAAATCTGCCAGTGGGACAATATTTATCTTCTTATTACAAGCAAAAAAAATCTTGTTCCACTGGTAGATTTTTCTACTTATTTCAAGTGAAAATCTACTTGAAACAGGTGAAAATTGTTGTTTTTTCCAGTGATGAGTCTTGTTTTAAGTGTAATGAGATTTTTTTTACTAAAATGAGACGTTTTAACTAGAAATAAGACAAATATTCTTGTTAAGATTTTGAGTTTTTGCAGTGATCCATGTTACTTATCCTGTGAAGGACAGAGTCATATTGATAAGTTCAGAAAAGTGTTTTTTATTGTTGTGTTTTGATGTATTTGATGTAAGCCCAGTGGATATTTAAAGCTTACAGAAGGCTGCATTTAACTGCTGCTATGTCATTCCTGCAGTATTTCTGCAGGTGTTTTGGTCACTGCTATTATTTGTAATATATTATATTATTTGTAATCAGCACAAACTATCTGTCCCCATATGATAAAATCCACCATCCCCCCCTGATTCTTTTTTACAACTCGAGTACTGATAATAACAATATAACATTATCTGTTCTTATTTTTTTAGCCTGTCTCAGCAGTGCTGACATGCTGCAGATATGGAAGGAGCTCACTTCTGGAACAGCTGAAGATAAAACCCCAATGAAGGAAAGTCCGAACTCCTCAGCTCAGACGATACCGTCACCAAGAGTTGCAGGGAGGCCGAGCCGGGAGCAGCGGAGTCCGTCTCCTCGCAGGCCAGACTGGTGAGATCCATCTGTTCGGGCTGTAAATCAGGGGTGTCAAATGTGCGGCCCGCAAGAAGTTTCCAACGCAAAAAAACTAAATGTTAATTTACTAAAAAGGAAGGCATAAATAATTGCCATGAATCGCAGCATATCCGATAATATATTTCTTCTACAAATACATCGTTATTCCAAAGAGAGCAGTTTGACATTTTTTTAGTTTTCTAGAATGCATTTGCCGATTTTATTTCTTTGTAGACGGTCGTTTATTTTTATTAACTGACTACTATTATATATTTTCGCAGGAAAAATATCACTGCTAAAAAAGATGATAGAAGATATTTATTCGGAGAATTTCAGTTTTGAATACGAGGATAGTGACAAAGTAAAACAGTTAAAAGAGAAGTGCTGACTTTTTCGGCACACTGGCGTAAATATCCGCGCCAATTTTTAAAAATAAATACACTTAATTGTACTGGAAAAATCTCTAAATCACAAATAAACACTCTCTGATGTAATAAGAAAGATTTTGCTTTTAATTAAATTTCCTATAAAAAAGCAAAATATAAAAAAAACATACTTGTTTCTGTTTATCTTTGTAAAATGATATTAAAAGTATTTTACATAATTTGAAAAAAAAACGAGAAATCTCAAGAAAAGATCCTGAAGAAATATATTTTAATTCAATTTTCAATTCAATTTTATTTATATAGCGTCTAATACAACAGAGTTGTCTCTAGACGCTTTACAGAGACCCATACCCAGAACATGACCCCCGAGCAGTTATTACATAAACAATGGCAGGTAAAAACTCCCCTAGTGGGAGAAAAACCTTAAGCCAAACAGTGGCAAGGAAAAACTCCCCTTTAGGAGGGAAGAAACCTTGAGCAGGACCAGGCTCATAAGGGGGGACCCTCCTGCCGAGGGCCAGACTGGTGGGTCAGGGACGGCAACAGCACAGCAGGCAGGTGGAAGCAGCAACGGGATGACCAGGGGTGGGGACCGCAGGCCGGCATGCAGCTCCTGAAGCTCCGGCCCAATCAGCAATCCCCAGGTTGGGGTGCAGGGTCGGGGAAAGACTTGTGCTCCGTAATGCAAGCTACAAGCCACCCACGACCACCTGCAGGACAAAAGAGAGAAAAGGGAGGAGAAGGGGGGGCCAGCAACGGGATGACCAAGGGTGGGGACCGCAGGCCAGCATGCAGCTCCCGAAGCTCCGGCCCAATCAGCAAGTCCCAGTTTGGGGTGCAGGGTCAGGGAAAGACTTGTGCTCCGTAATGCAAGCTACAAGCCACCCACGACCACCTGCAGGTTCCGGTGTCCGGCAAAGGATGCTGCAACATGGACAAAAGAGAAAAAAGGGAGGAGAAGGGGGGGCCAGCACAAGAAACTACAGGAGCGACTCTGACACACTAAAGTTTACACTACCTAGAGATTTACCAACACCAGCTAGAGGTTTACTAAACACTAACTATAGGCTTTACTAAACAGAAATGTTTTAAGTTTAGTTTTAAAGGTGGAGGTGGTGTCAGCCTCCTTAACCCAGATTGGAAGTTGGTTCCATAGTAGTGGTGCCTGATAGCAGAACGCCCGCCCTCCAAATCTACATTTAGATACTCTAGGAACTACGAGTAAACCTGCACTCTGAGAACGGAGAGCTCTGACAGGAACATAAGGCACTATCAGGTCTTGCAAATAATGCGGAGCTAAGCCGTTTTGGGCTTTATACGCAAGTAATAAAATTTTAAATTGGATTCTGAATTTTACGGGTAACCAATGGAGCGACGCTAACACTGGAGAGACGTGGTCTCTCCTGCTAATTCCTGTCAGTACTCGTGCTGCTGCATTTTGGATCAGCTGGAGCCTATTCAGCAAATTACTTGGACATCCTGCTAACAACACATTACAGTAATCTAGTCTAGAAGATACAAACGCATGAACTAGTTTTTCTGCATCACTCTGCGAGAGGATTTTCCTAATCTTTGCAATATTACGGAGATGGAAAAAGGCTATTTTACAAACCTGATTGACATACTGTATGGTTTAAACGACAAATCCTGATCGAAAATAACACCAAGGTTTCTCACAGTTGCACTGGAAGCCATCGCAACACCATCTAATCCTTTCCTAAGATGCTCTGGACCAAGAATGATAACCTCTGTTTTATCTGAATTTAGAAGCAGGAAATTTCTGGACATCCAGTCCTTGATGTCCCTAAGACATGCCTGAAGTTTAACTAACGGTTCTGTTTCATCCGGCTTCATAGACAAGTAGAGCTGCGTATCATCAGCATAACAATGAAAGTGTATGCCGTGATTCTGGATTATACTTCCCAATGGCTGCATGTATAAACTGAACAAGATTGGCCCTAGCACTGAACCCTGCGGAACACCATAACAGACCCTTGACTGTTCTGAAGAAACCTCATGTACATGAACAAACTGGAACCTGTCAGATAGATATGATTTAAACCAACATAGAGCTGTCCCTTTAATCCCAACAACATGCTCTAACCTGTGCAGTAAAATGCCATGATCTATAGTGTCAAAAGCAGCACTGAGGTCCAGTAGAACCAGTATGGACACTAATCCCTTATCTGAGGCCATAAGGAGATCATTCGTGACTCGAACCAGTGCTGTCTCTGTGCTATGATGCATTCTGAACCCTGACTGAAAGACTTCAAACAGATCATTTCTATACAAATAGTCACATAACTGGCTTGAAACTGCCTTTTCCAGAATTTTAGACACAAATGGAAGGTTGGAAATTGGTCTATAATTAGCTAAGGTGTCTGGGTCAAGAGAAGGTTTTTTAAGTAAAGGTTTAATTACTGCCACTTTGAAAACCTGTGGTACATATCCTAAACTTAGGGATTTTACATAATTAGAGTGTAAACAAAGTGCATATTTCCTTTAAAATTAACTAAACTGATATTGGATTAGATAACAATAGTTAAAAAAAATTATTAGAAAAAATAAATTTTGCACCGTTTTTGTTATTTTGAGCGTGAAAAAAATTGGTCAAATCCGGCCCGCCAAGCAAAATGAGTTTGACACCCCTGACGCTTGCAGAGCTCAGACGATGCTGCCTCTCTGTGAACTTCAAACACTCGTCACTCGCAGACATTTTCTTTCTCTTTCCAACTGTGGGGTGGGAGTTGTTTTCTTTTGAGACTTCACGTTTCAATTCCCCTCGGGACGCCGCGTTTCGTGTTGTTTGTTTGTTCCACCACCCGAGGTAGTTCAGCAAAGAATAAAAAGTTTACATGACTACAGAACACGTCCCAAATCAAAAGTAAATAGTTTTCCGTTTATTTTTCGGTGCCCCGCTCCACCTCTCTCTGTCATTTCACGCCACCTGAACAGAAAAGAAAGCTCTTTTATGTCGGTTTGCGTTGCTGTTTCTGCCGTCTTTGCAGCTGCAGTTCTTGACGACGACTTCTCCCTGTTTTCCTTCCTCCTTCAGCGGCGGGAAGGCGGATCAGGCGGCTGCACGGGTGCTCTTCGCCCACGGCGTGTGCAACTGGCCCGGCTGTGAGTCAGTCTGTGAAAACTTCACCCGTTTCATCAAGTAGGTTTTCATTCCACCCTCAAACATTTAACCATTTCTGAAGTATTAAAATATACTGAAAACTTGGCCCATATCTGCAGTTGTCCTTGCTTTGACTCCCGGCATTAACAGCTGCCTGAACACGACCACATATCCACCAGACGTGGACCAGTTCTTCATTTCCTTTGCACCTTTGTGCCACTCCTGACCCTCACAAACTTGGTCTTGTCCCACGTCTGTCCTCGCTCAGGACATATGGGCCATTTCTGGTTCATATAACGTGAGCCAGAATCCAAATCATGGCCCGGTTTATGAATTTCGGGGCAAGTTTTGTCCCTCGCTGGGATTACCGGAGCTTAAACTGAGCCATACGTCCCAAACGTATTTGGCCCAGACGTGTCCTCTATATGAGTTATTAAGTTAGCAGCAGTTTCTGGTACTATGAGCAACAAGGCAGATAGTTAATATCAAAATAAATGATGACATGTTGCTGTAATTTTAGCATTTTGTTCATCAGATGGGCCTTTCAAGCCATTTTTTATCTGGTGTGTTTCTACACACATACCTCCAGATATAACACAAATATTAAGTTATGTTTTCATTAAGCGTGAGACAAAATGATGACTGACTCCCTTCCTCACCGGGTATCTGACAGCCAGACGCCTCTCAGGTGTTTTTTACGGCAGCTTCACAAAGCCGTAAAAGCTTGAGTGTCCCAACATGTTAAGAAAAATGGACGCACATGAAACAAAGGGATTGATGATATTAAATTCTTCCACCGTGCTTCAGCTCTGCGAGGCGTCTTTACAGGTCATTCGATGGAGAAGATGGAATCCCAGCTTGAACATCTCTGCATGCGTTTCAGGCACATCAGCAGTGAGCACACTCTGGACGACAGAAGCACGGCGCAGTGCCGCGTCCAGATGCAGGTGGTTCAGCAGCTGGAGCTCCAGGTAGGCTGGAATAAACCCAGGTTAGTTAGGAAATAAAAAGACAATCCTGAACCTGAGACGTGAGAAATAAAACATTTACTATGTACCGTATTTTCTGGACTATAAGCCGCTACTTTTTTCATTGTTTTCACCCGTGCAGCTTATATAAAGGTGCAGCTATTCTGTGGATTTTTCTTCCACCGCTCAGGGCGCTGTAACCAGAATTAGAATCAAAACTAAGACAAAATAAATGCAAAGAAGAATACGCTACTTCTTCTTTAGCAGATAGAAGTAGGTAGAAGCAGATTTCAAACAGATTAATGGATAAATAAATAGCGGCAATTTTTTCTTGGTTCTGTCCCGTTTTAATCAGCAAAGTTTCTGCCGTGTTAAAAGACACTGTTAGGAAAGGATCTATTTAGGTACAAACATGTACATCATTTACAGTTCAGAATCCTTCTGTACATGTAATAAATATCTAATCTAACAACATAAATATCTGTGGCTTGCATATCTTTTTTTTTAAATAGAGCGGATGCGGCTTATATGCAGGTGCAGCTTATAGTCCAGAAAATATGGTACTTAAAAACTTAAAACTCTCTTCCAGAGATGTTTTGGAAAAGTAATAATATACTTTGTGCCCAGGAATTGGTTTTGCACAGATTTCTCATGGCCTTTCTGTCATTTTCCTAAAAAAAAAAAACCCTGCATTTTCTCCTGATATTTTTCATCATCCAGTTCTCAAAATTCCAGTTTTTAATCTCTTTTATCTCTTTCAAAAGCTCCGCAAGGAACGCAAGTGTCTGCAAGCAATGATGGCTCACCTGTATCTGCCCTCATCAGAAGCTCAGCCGCCACAATCCGACCGGGCTGCCGACCCCTGGGGACCACAGGTAGATGCCGTGTAATAACCCACTAAAATCAATCGTGCAGATGGATGAAAAATGGGGCGACTTAATTACAGAGAGGGCAGATGGCACCAGTCCTTTATGATCTCAGTATAACGGCCCCAAATGGGAAGTCTGAGTGGACGGACGCAGTGTCAGGGTGCGGTTGATGAGGACCCAAAAGCAGGAGAGCAGGAGGCAGGAGTTCGCAACAAAACAGGATTTATTTAGCAAAACAAAAACCAAAAGCGCTGCAGAGCAGGATCAAAGGCTGAACAAAAACAGGAATCCAAAAAACCAGAGGAGACATGGAGGGAACAAACAGTATCAGAGTCCAAGAGGCTTTAATCGGGTCAAAGGTAGGCAGGGGTCAAAAAAACCGGGAGACAGACAGACAGACCCAGAGGGGCAGGCAAAATCCAAAAAACCGGGAGACAGACAGACGGACAGACAGACAGGCAAAATCCAAAAAACAGACAGACAGACAGACAGACAGACAGACAGACAGACCCAGAGGGGCAGGCAAAATCCCAAAAACCGGGAGACAGACAGACGGACAGACAGACAGGCAAAATCCAAAAAACCGACAGACAGACAGACAGACAGACAGACAGACAGACAGACAGACAGACAGACAGACAGACAGACAGACAGACAGACAGACAGACAGACGGACAGACAGACCCAGAGGGGCAGGCAAAATCCCAAAAACCGGGAGACAGACAGACAGACAGACCCAGAGGGGCAGGCAAAATCCCAAAAACCGGGAGACAGACAGACAGACCCAGAGGGGCAGGCAAAATCCAAAAAACCGGGAGACAGACAGACAGACAGACAGACAGACCCAGAGGGGCAGGCAAAATCCAAAAAACCGGGAGACAGACAGACAGACAGACAGACAGACAGACAGACAGACCCAGAGGGGCAGGCAAAATCCAAAAAACCAGGAGACAGACAGACGGACAGACGGACAGACAGACCCAGAGGGGCAGGCAAAATCCAAAAAAACGGGAGACGGACGGACGGACGGACGGACGGACGGACGGGCGGACGGACGGACGGACGCTGGAAAGCTAGGCTTGAACGCTAGACAATCTGGCAACTGGCATGAGGAACAGGGCCGGTATATAAGGGGAACTGATGATCATGGGAACCAGGTGTGGAGATGGGCGGGGGAAGCACAGGTGAGGGGAATGAGTGGATTGTCTGGCTGATGAGGGTGGCAGGATCTGGAATGACAGGAGAGTGAGTTAACAAGTAAAAACTCCATCCCCAACTGGGAAACCGTGACACGCAGGCTAAGAAAGAGGGGGATCGTATCTCACAAGATAAAAACAGGAATCAGGTCGGATCCCACTCAGAGTCCTGGCCGAACGCTGGTCGGGCCACCAGATGGGTCCTGTTGGGTTTCCAGACAGCAGACATACCATGATAATTTAGAAGATAATCACTTGTTAATCTTGCAAATATTGCTCTCTAATGACAACACGGCCCAAACAATTTCACCCTGTAATTAACAATAATTGGTTTCCTTCTCATTGTGATATTAGTGGACTCGGCTCTGAGGAGCGGATCAAATGGCTCGGTTACGCCTGGTTAAAAGTGCTGCGCTCGGTTCTGTCCATCTGTCAGTCTTCTCAGCCCTCTCGCTCCTTTGTTCAGTGGCATCAATTCAGTCAAAGCTAAGGTATGGCAAGGGTACGAGTCTCAGAACTTAACTACAGTATCAGTAAAAAGCGTATCTGACAAACGCCCTTTAACTCATTCTGTTCACTTCATCCACTATGTCAGTGCAACAATATCACGTGGACATCCCAGTTTAACTTAAAACAGTTAAAGTCAAAATGCAAAAAGGAGAGGGAGGGAGCAGAAGAGAGAAAGAAAGTAAAAAAAGTCAA
The DNA here is from genome assembly GCF_033807715.1 of Cololabis saira. Taxonomy (NCBI): domain Eukaryota; kingdom Metazoa; phylum Chordata; class Actinopteri; order Beloniformes; family Belonidae; genus Cololabis; species Cololabis saira. Next base: position 6,778,864 of record NC_084591.1, read on the forward strand.
ATATTTCCCTTAAACAGATTTATAAGAGGGTAGGGTGATTTGATATCTTACCTTAAGATGAACTTGCATAATTAATCCATCAGTGGCTAACAGCCTTGTTAATAGCCTGACTGGGGCAACATTGGACTTATCACTTGCCTTCTTTCTTTGAAAAACAATTGCGGGGTTGTCTGCTTTCTTTTTCATTTTTGTAAGTTTGTAAGTTTGTAAGTTTGTAAGTTTGTAAGTTTGTAAGTTAGCAACACTGCAGAGCGTACTAAAAACGAGATTGATAGTGACCACTGTCGTCAGGGACGCTGGGACATTTCAACATATGAGGGGGTACAAGTGTAGGGAAAGATAATACCTAGTGAAATCCATCATGTTGTTCAGACTTGCATTTGTAGTTATTTTATAGGTATTAAATAATAGAATAATCAATACATATAGAGACAGAGTAATTCCATAAATGTATTTAAAAAACAAACATTTACATTTTCCCCTGAAGCCGAGGTGTGGCGGCTGCCGCACCAATTGACGCCCCTGCCTTTGTTCATGTAGATTATTGGCGTTCAGCTCAGCCCAGGAAGAGTGTCCAACCACATGGCGTCGGTGAGACTCCTGGACTCGGCCCAGGGGTCGCCCCGACCCGTGGGCTCTCCGTCCCAGAGCTGCGAGGAGGACTCGCCCACCCACGCACCCTGCACCGGGGCCGTCAGACGCCGCCATCACCCTCTGGTCTTCTCTCTGTCTCCAGGTAAATACGGCCCAAACGATACTTATATCTCCAAATATGCACAATGCTGACACACTGATACAAATATTGTGCTTGATCTGCTTAAAAAAAAATAAGTCAACTTTTTGCATGAGATTATTATGTAGATCAAGAAAAACTAGTCTTTGTATAAACTACTTAATGTTTTGTATGTAAATAATACATTTTGCAAGTACAGTCAACTTAATTGTGTTAAGTTTACTTTATTTACCAAAATTAGGTTGACTTTACTTGCAAATATTAAGTTGACTTTACTTGCAAATTAATTTTGTACATACTAAAAGTTAAGTAGTTTATACAAAGACTAGTCTTTCTTGATTTACATAAAAAAACAATAACAATAAAAAAGTTGCCTTAATTCTTTTAAAGTAGATCAAGCAAGATATTTTTACCGTGGTTGTTCTACTTAAACAAATAAAGCATGTTTCATCTAAACGTTGGTCAATCTGCCCAATAGATGAAAACTGTTAAAGGAAAAGTGAATGCAAAAAGATCATTGCTTGTTGTTTGAGTGTAAATGAAAAGATTGCCTGGGATTACATAAATACTGCTTGTTAAGGAAAAAAAATGCACAATGTCTTGTTTTTTGAACAAATGCAGATTAAGTTCAAAACTAGATGTATTCATGTAAAGCAACAAACTTAATTTTTAATTTTTAATATCACAGATTTAAATATGTTATTTACATGCGCTTAGATTAATTTTTTTCCGTGCAGAGACAGTAGCTGTTGGCAGATTTTCTGTTTGATCTTTTTCTTTCAGAGGGGGAATACGAGCTCTACAAGAACACTGACATCAGACCACCTTTCACCTACGCCACGCTGATCCGACAGGTAGGACTGTGTGCTGCTGTCGCTCACATGAACCAAACACAGCAGCAGTTCAGGTCAGTTAGTCATGAAAGGATCACAATGACTACGTTTACATGCAGTCAAAATTCAGGTTATTGCTAATATTCCGGTTACTGAAACATTGGGAATATTCCGTTTCCATGCGTGAGCAAACAGGGTTATCCCTGTATACATGGTGATGAATCATTTGGGATATCTGAATCAAACCAGCGACGCACGGAGAACGTGATGGCGCAATTCCCGTAATTTCCGCTTCTTCTTCCTGTATCCAAATTCAAAACAAATGCTGCTTCGCGCAACTTTTCGCTCACCTTCTTGTAAATCCTGCTATCCCGGTACTTTCTACCGTCTACAAATGCAGAAATGTTCATATCCTTCATTACATTTATGAAGTGATTAGTGGTGGCAACCATAGTGATGCTGTTACATCAGCGTGGAGCAAGATCTTGGAGGAATGTGCTCCACAGTTTATGACATGAAGGCAGCTCAGCTAGAAGGAGCTCCAGCAAGGCCTGGTTATTGTTTCAGTCACAAAAGTATTGTTAGAATTTGCATCATAATATTGTTTACAAAACTGCAATCACAAGTAGGGATGGGCGGTATGGACTAAAAAATGTATCACAATAATTTCTGGCATTTATCCCGATAACGATAAAAATTATGATAAAAAAATACCAATTCAACTCCACCTTTGTAACTATAAATCTATCACCACATTCAGTCTTTGGAGTCCCCATAACACTGCTCTAAAAGATACTAAATACTACTAAACTACACCAATTAAATTGAATTGATAAAAACCAATTAAATGAGTTACACCTGTACTGCAAAACTGGAATGACTCAGATCCGCCATGTTTGTTACACAAAAACCTCATTAACGGGAATTTTTCTTTCTTTCTTTCTTTCTTTCTTTCTTTCTTTCTTTCTTTCTTTCTTTTTCTTTCTTTCTTTCTTTCTTTCTTTCTTTCTTTCTTTCTTTCTTTCTTTCTTTCTTTCTTTCTTTCTTTCTTTCTTTCTTTCTTTCTTTCTTTCTTTCTTTCTTTCTTTCTTTCTTTCTTCCTTCCTTCCTTCCTTCCTTCCTTCCTACGTGGATTTAACGCAGAACCATAAATCAGCTTTACACAAAAACGTCATCAACGGAAATGTATCCTTTTTACCGCGAGATGACAAATTCTTACCGTGGGGAATTTTTTTGACGGTTTATCATGAACGGTAAAATATCCCCCATTCCTACATGTATGTTTCTCATTTTCCATTATCTTTCTCAAACAAACTCATTTAAATGATTGCATTTGTATAAATTAAGCCTTTCAGTTCTCATTTCCAATGGATGAGTTAATCTTATAAGAGATAATATATGTTGCAAAAATGTTAAACCATCAAATTAAGAACAAGAAGATTGCATCATGGTTGAGAGGGAGCAGCTTTCCTCCGTCCTTCCCTCCGCTAATTTCATCCTCTAACGTGGTTCTGTTTATTTGTGTACACCTACATTTACAGGCTATTATGGAAGCATCGGACATGCAGCTCACCCTTAATGAGATATACAACTGGTTCACAAGGACGTTTGCTTATTTCAGACGCAACGCCGCCACTTGGAAGGTAGTGAGATAATCAACTCTGTGATGCCTTTTGTGTGTCACGCCTGATTTATGCAGCATGCGTTCAGTAATGTCTCCTCGGCTCTGAACCAGAACGCCGTCCGCCACAACCTGAGCCTGCACAAGTGCTTTGTGCGCGTGGAGAACGTGAGAGGGGCGGTGTGGACGGTGGACGAGGCGGAGTACCAGAGGCGGAGGTCGCAGAAGATTACGGGGTACGGTAGAGGCCTTCGGCCAATCACAGCACGGCTCACCTGTAAATGTTAAAGTATCATCCGGACACATCCGTGTTATAGGATTAAATAACAATTATCATTCTGTTTTATGGGACAAAAAAGAAATGCCAGTTAATTATCACTTTGTGGGTCTAAAGGAAGAACAAAGTGAAGAATGACAATAAACTACGGTGGCCGACAAGGGCCAAACACACTGCAACGGCCTAATGCGTCTCAGTTAAAGGAGCTTGAGGCCGGATTGTGGCAAGATTTATGAAAAAAATCCGTATACATTTTAAGTTTTCTAGTAATAATGTCAGATGAAGCGTTCCAAACCCAAAAGAATGAGCCCTCTAGTGTATTTCTCCTTTGCCTTGAACAGACTGTGTGCTGCAAAATGTGCTGCAATTCGGTCCCGAATTTCCCGCGCTGGGCTGCGGATGTGACGTCACATGACGCTGCATGTGCGTTCTCCCCGTTCTCTCGTGCCGGCTTCACTGTTGGCTGCAGTACCCCCAACGGCCGTCGTGGTGAAGGGTGGCGCTAGAGAGTCTCATTTCTTAAAAGGAGCCTCATGCTCCTTTAAGGAAAACGGCTTCAAGTACAAAAACGATTCAAATTCACAAACTCAAAACGAGGTATAAAAAGAGGAACGTGGTGCAAATGAAAAAACGTGCTGCAAAAAACAAAGACAAATGCAGCATCATCAAACGCGCTGCAAATAGAGAAACGATGCAAAGCACAAAACAATATAAAACAAGAAACCGTCTTCAAAAGAAAAACGCTTCATAACCGGTTACCAAACCTGCAGGGGGCGCTCTCGGCGTAACAGCTCAATGGACAGACACATGTAGATGTAGTAGTGGAGCACATTAATGAAAAATCGTTCACTTTGTGGTACAAGCGCCAAATTTGGTACACAAGTGCTTTTGGACCTACTATCTCATAAAAGTACGTTGCCCACTTGAACAAACAAAGTGGCCACCATTTTTCAAGATGGCCGCCATTCGAAGTGGTTTGAAACAGCGTTTGAACTATATTTTGATTGAATAGTCCTATTCTGATGGTTTATACATTGAAATATGTGTTTTTTACATGAGAAATACAACTCTGCATTTAGAAAATCTAAATTATTGAATATTATGATGATACAATGCGAATAAAATGAAAAAAACACTCACAAACAAAGACATTAGTTTCTCTTAAAGCTTTTGGACCTGTAAGCTACTTGCAGGTGAGGCCACGTAGAGGCTGTCTTTGTCTCCCCCATTTTTGTAATTTTTTTTTTGTATAGGCTATTTTTTTTTTTTTTAATTTTTAGATAACGGTATAAAAACACAGAAAAGGTGTCAAAGCATAGGCTGTATGTTTTACGATCCAGAACTTGAATCAACATAACTTAAAAAATAATAATACAAATATCCAACTCAAACATTCAACTTAAACTTGGTTGTTCTATTTTCTTAGCCCTCACATGCACAGGCACACAACTGTGTGCACTTCAGGCCGAAGCGATAGCATTTGCATCGTCCTTGGCATTCAGTCTTGCAGCCACATTTTGTCAACTGCTCACAAGTCTGAGCAATGGGTGGAAAGGTTGTCCAGAGAACTTGCCAGATCTAACCATCTTTTTGCCAGCCCCAGTTGGCAGGACTTTCAGTTTGCATTTTGCACACTGTTGCTTGGCCCCATATGCAGGCAGCTTGGAAAGCAGACCGTTTCACGTGCTGAACGAGGGATGCGCTTGTTGGTGGAATGGCATCATAAGACCTTTGCTTCCGAGCAAACAAGTCCAGTCTTGCCTCATCAACTTTGCATGTAGTACTTTGCTTGTCATACATGGTGATGACAAACTTCTCAAGGATGTTGAGGTCTGCATCTTCTATGATAGGTGGGTATTGGCTGAGCTTTTTGAAGACAGGACTAACTTCAGGGCAAGCCTCCCATGCTTGCCATGCACTTTTCTTGCTTTTACCACGGAAAGCTGACACAACATCGCAGCCAGTGAAGGCATGGAAGAACAGCATGCCACTGGATTTCTCTGGGCCAAAATTCACCACCATATCATGAATTGGCAACCACCTAATGGACTGACCCTGGCCAAATTCTATCCAGATCTTTTCCAAGCCTGCATCCTGAAGAGTCGCAAAAACATTGACTGCAACCACAAGAATATCTGTGTCGCATGCCTTAATCAACACAGACTTTATCTGTTGCTTGGCTGCATGAAGAGCATGTGTGAAGATTCTGGAGTCAGCTTCTTCGTGGTTGCAAGGACTTAAACCTTCAAGGCTGATGGGTTTGTTTGAAAGAGCCTGCTCTCCTTTGGTCACAACTACGACATTGTCAGGTCACAAGGTCACTATCTTCTCTGCTAGGAACCCAAAGAGTTCAGTCTTTTTTTCATTGTCTCGCAAGAAGCTTTTCCAGTTGGGCGGTAGTTTGGTTTTGTCGGTCACTCTACGTCGACCTCCCTTACCTCTGTTTGACCTTGTTTCAGCCTTCAGGCTTGAAGTCCAGTAGACATCAAAAATTATGTCTGTTCGCTCATACTTTGATGAGTATGCCTGGATCTTTGGAACTACATCTTGGACAGCATATTCCTCAAAGGTCTTTGATGTCTTTGGAGACAATGAATACACAAGAGAGGAACCATCAATGATAATAGCACCACATTCTGGTTGTTTGTCAGGAGGAGAAATGGTAGCTTCCAAAATGTTTGCAAGCTGAGACTTCTGGCCGTAGTAGAGTTTCCCTGTGTCGCTCAGTGCTGCAGGGAAAGACTGATTCTCATGCTTAAAGAAATCGAGCAGGTCACACTCTCGTGATTGGCAGGATATAAAGAGCTGTGAGAACAGGCGACAGTCATCTTTGAGTACCTGCTTCTTCATGTCACTGCAAGCTGAAGCTGCTTCTTGGCGAAAGAAGTCAACTTTGTTCTTTTTAATCGGCCTATAGAAGGAAGTCTCATCACCCAGACCATTGAAAAAGTCTCTGAAGGCAACTTGACCTTTCTCAAAGTGAGTTCTTACAAGCTCAGCAGCACTGGGATGTGCAATGTTTTTTGTGTCCAATGTGAGCAGATCTTTGGACTCTTCCTGAAAAGGATTACCCAGATCCTTCATCACAGCAAACAACCTCTGGACCTTGTCAGTGAAGGACTTCTGAGACTGACGAGTCTGCTCATGATGCCTGATATCTTCAGTTGCTTCATTGACCTCAGATGCCAACTCATACTGGTTGACTAACTGGTTAACTTCTGGTCCAGACACCATCCACCGCCTCAGTGCAGATGGATCCTCAGTAACTCCAATGGCACCACCATCACCTTTAACAACTGCATTAGCCTGCTGGTGAGCTTGGTCAATGGCTATGCCTGAGAACTCCCTGTGAGTCTTGTGGACCACAAACTTTCCCAGCTGAAATTCATTGAAAATCTGAGGATGAGTTTGCTCCAAAGAAACCATGTCTGACAGAGGCAACACTTGCTCTAGTCAGTTTTAGTAGCACAACTCAATGGATTATCGGCAGACATACATCTTATACAGTTGAAGGTCGAGGGATTATCCTTTTACCACCCAAACTTACAAAATATCATAGCACATTGGAATATGGGATGCAACTAGGTTCAAGTATCTGGTGCCCTACACCTAGCCCGATCGTTCATCCAGTGCCATAAATCCTGTGCGATCTGTACACCATCCAGGTAACTAAAGCCCCGTTACCCTTGGCTCGGATATCCCGCGCTGGCACATCCTGTCAAGTCAGGTGCAGCTATCTAACTACAATACTACAACTAACTAAACTTCTAGTTGAGTCTATACAGGGGCTTATTAGATAGCATTTGGGACACTAAAGTATACTACAACTACAGTGAGTACGCCACTACAACAGTTAGTAAACTACAACTACAGTTGGTACACTACAAGCTGACACTGAACCCCATGCTGAGTCTCACAGCAGTTATGTCACCAGTGTGCCCTGGTTGTGCTTTGACATCACTCTTATAAAAAATTACTAACCAATAAATGTTGACCACAGAATTTTAATGAATTATCATTTATATTGCTAAATTAGTACTTTTATTTCAGTAAAGAACGCTTGTGTTGCTGTATGTGTGTGAGTGTGTGTGTGTGTGTGTGTGTGTGTGTGGTGAGTGACAGTCAAAAGTTTGGACACATTTTCACAAATGATTCACACAAAAAACACATCCCTCAGAATTCTGCAGATTTTCACTTAAGATCATTGCAGAAAACTGAAGAAAAAACGCGAAAACGCTACTTTTTAGTCATTTAATAGCCATTATCTTGAAAATTGGTGGCCATATTGGAATTCAATTGACACCATTGAGTTATTCCAGTCATAATACATTCATTTTGATGCTTGGATCATTAACATTCTTCTGTTAATTCAAGTTCTACCTCGAAAACCTTTTTTTGGCGTTTGATGAGGCGGCCATCTTGAAAACTGGCGGCCCTCTTGGATTTTCAGCTGGGCAACGTACTTTTATTAGAAGGTATGTCCTGGACATCATTTGTACCAAATTTGGTGCTTGTACCATGAAGTGAACGATTCGGCTCAAAAATGGACTTAAGCAGCCCCACTATTGGGAGAGCTTTTCCCCAGAACTGCCACTCAAAGTTGGTACTGGGCTGGCCAATCACAGCGCGTCCGTTGCTGCGGTGGGTTGCGCAGGGAGAGAGGTAAGGATCAGTTTTACTGAACAAACCTAGACCCCGACAAGTCTCGTCAAAATGTCCAAGAAGCAAGCGCCATTAAGTAATTATTTTGGCGTTCCACCACCACCAACTACAAAGAGACGCCAAACTGAACCACTACCCGAATTGAACAGAAAACGTGTGTTCCGCCGAGAAGTGGCTGCATGATGTTACGCGGCGACGCGCACCGTACGTTCGCGCTCCCGCGTATCCTACTCCGTAAGCTCTGCGTTGGTGCAACGCGGACCACATCAGCCCGTGTCCGTCACTGCGTGCAGCAGTTACCTGCGCCAGCTGCTGCTCTCTAATTATGGCTCAAAGTTTATGAAAACCCCAAATAAAAAATAAATTAGAGAATATTTTATGAAATCAATAAACAATTCCATCATCAAAATTATAACAAATAAAGGTTTAACATATCTTGCTTTGCATGTAATAAGACTAGGTAATATATTAGTTTCACCTTTTAAGTTGAATTATTGAAATATATTAACTTTTACACCATATTCTAGTTGAATTATTGAAATAAATTAACTTTTACACCATATTCTAGTTGAATTATTGAAATAAATTAACTTTTACACCATTTTCTAGTTGAATTATTGAAATAAATTAACTTTGTAAAGGACCATATTGAGCCATTCATCTTTATAAGTGAATAAAAATAACTTATTCCTGCATCCCTCTTTTATCGATCCGGCGAGACGGGTCACCGCGTTTTTGGAGGCCCAAGTCACATATCCAGGGGCTCCTCTGAGCACCAGACCAAAATAATTATGTGCAGCCCTGAATATAGATACATGTAGTATGTGTTGCCTTCATTCTAAGGCTTATACAAGACTTTTCATTTTTTGCGGCTCCAGACATATTTGTTTTTTGTGTTTTTGGTCCAATAACGCTCTTTCAACATTTTGGGTTGCCGACCCCTGATCTAGTCGTTCTTAGTCCCCTGATCAGGACGGTGCATCCTGCCATCCCTAGACTTCCCATGATGCACCAAGCTCTTTTTACATGTCATTATCTTGTGCCTCATAGATGAAAACTCTTGGTCTCTTTTCTGACCTCTCAAACGTCCAGCTGGTCGGGTCGGATGGTCACCCTTCCCTGAAGTTTGTTTCGGACGTTGTTCCTCCCAACTATCACCTGTGCTCGTTCTGGACGGTGTTATTGAACTGAAGTGAAGATTCTTCGGTCTCATCTGATGGGCAGTTTTTCAAGAACTGGCTTTATATTCATTCTGACTTTAGATTAAAAGGGCATTACCTGATTATAAATGAATCATAGCATCTTTGTATTTAATTGGACTGCATTGAACTTGTTTACTTGTAGTTTCCCTGAGATGACTTTTGTTGCCTTTCAAATAATCTGCACCAAGCTTTTATCTAGACTGAAATCTTTAAAAAATAATTAATTTTTTGTCCTTTCCTTCAGGTGAAAAGCTGAATTCATCCACCACTCCACATTCTTACGTGGACTTCTCTTTACACCAAGTAGGCTTTCTGGCATAAAGGCAGCACCTCCCAGAATACAGATGTTTTTCAGGCTCTTGTGACTAAAATGTGTTAAAAAACTGCAGGGTTAGCATTGCTCCATTGGTTACCCGTAAAATTCAGAATTCAATTAAAAATTTTATTACTTCCGTATAAAGCCCAAAACGGCTTAGCTCTGCATTATTTGCAAGACCTGATAGTGCCTTATGTTCCTGGCAGAGCTCTCCGTTCTCGGAGTGCAGGTTTACTCGTAGTTCCTAGAGTATCTAAATGTAGATTTGGAGGGCGGGCGTTCTGCTATCAGGCACCACTACTATGGAACCAACTTCCAATCTGGGTTAAGGAGGCTGACACCAACTCCACCCTTAAAACTAAACTTAAAACCTTTCTGTTTTGTAAAGCCTATAGTTAGTGTTTAGTAAATCTCTAGGTAGTGTAAACTCTAGTGTGTTAGTCGCTCCTGTAGTTTCTTGTGCTGGCCCCCCCTTCTCCTCCCTTTTTTCTCTTTTGTCCATGTTGCAGCATCCTCTGCCGGCCCGGTGGTGAAGAGCATCTCTGAATGCACAACACCGGATCCTGCAGTGTGGGAGTGAGGGGGGCAGGGTAACGGCCTGGTCAGGCGGGGGAGAAGGTTTGTCCGTCAAGACTCCTCTCCCTCTCCCTGGCCCTGCCCCTTCTCAACCTTTCCCCGACCCTGAACCTAACCTGGGACTTGCTGATTGGGCCGGAGCTTCGGGAGCTGCGTGCTGGCCTGCGGTCCCCACCCCGGGTCATCCCGTTGCTGCTTCCACCTGCCTGCTGTGCTGTTGACGTCCTCAACCCCCAGTCTGGCCCTCAGCCTCAGGAGGGTCCCCCCTTATGAGGCTGGTCCTGCTCAAGGTTTCTTCCTCCTAAAGGGGAGTTTTTCTTGCCACTGTTTGGCTTAAGGTTTTTCTCCCACTAGGGGAGATTTCACCTGCCATTGTTTATGTAATAGTAATTGTAATGTAATGGCTCGGGGGTTCATGTTCTGGGTCTCTGGAAAGCGTCTATAGACAACTTTTGTTGTTGCTATATAAATAAAATTGAATTGAATTGAACTCTCTTTTCCCCACTTATTTCATTAATTCATCATCTATACTTGCTTCAGTTCTAATAGCCTATGGGTGAAAGATGGGGTAAAACCCTGGACCCGTTTCCAGTCCATCGCAGGTCACGTTCATTCATTCATTCATTCGGTTTATTTCTTTTACAGTTTTCAAATTAAAAATCACCTTTTTAAAAACAGGACAAACAATTCAGATAAAACAAATTTAATTGAACTTGTAGATATTCGCAGCCAATTAATAAGTGACATATCAGTGTAAACCATCAGTAACCCTGACAACCACATACTAAATGAAACGGACCAACGGAGCATCTCTGACATCTCCAACTACTCTATGGACTCGTGCCGTAATGCCCAAGCGGTTTAACATAACAGAAATAATATCAGAATCTGTCGACAGGATTTACTTAATGTTCAATTACAGTTTACGTAAGACGATATTCAGAAAATACATGTTTATGCCCCTGTTTATGGAGTAAATGTCTGGTGTTGTTCAGCCGACGTCCACAGAGACACGACTGCAACTGGATCCAGGTGCGTTGGAGCAGGTAAACGTCTAAATTGTGCTTGGCAGAAGCAACCTGAGGGCCTGGACGGAAAAACACAGAATTCCTCACATCTCATTTGGTTACAGTATTTGGGAATAATGGAAAACCAACGACGACATTCAAAAAAAAAAAAAAAAAAAAAAAAAAAAGCTAGGTGGTTTTTAAAAAGTTTGCCACCCAAAAGCTGAAATGACACTCGTGCAAATGCACAAGTCACCCTGTGATATATAACCGGAGAAGATTCCGGCTCGTCTTATTCAAGTATATATTGTTCATTTAGTGGAGGAATAAATAAAATAGCAACAAAGAAACAAAAAAAAAGACACCTGTACAAGTGGGTCCAGGACAGATATTGCACCATCTGATGGCACGTACCAAATAAACCAGCTTGGCAAAATAACGATAAATACAAATTTTTAGAAATACAAATTTAGCAACAGCAACAATTTTACAAATACAACTCCAAATCACATCAGCCAGAAAAAAAACCCCAAAAAAACAAACAAAAAAACTAATACTTTTCACGTATTCAAGCCTTTTGCTCCTGAGTGGGTAAGTGCAATGTGCATCGTACGCATCCTCCATAAAAATCTGATAAAAAAATAATAGAAGGACTGGTAGTGTTGGCTTCAGAGTTATTAATGGCTGGATGAGGACGTGGAAGGCGACTCAGAGCCTGTTGTTCTTCTTCAGCACCTCCAGGTACTGCTGCGTTGCTCTGCTCAGGGGGTCCACGGAGCCGACGGGCGACATCCGGGCCGGCGCAGCGTCCAGCTCCGCCGTGGCTGCCGAGCCAAGAGACACAGGTTACCATTAGTGTTGTCCCGATTGATCGGGCCCGATCACGGCATTTTCAAAACATCGGTATCGGCCAAAATAGTATCGGGACATACCTAGTTATTAATGTTTTTTAATATTAAATCGTTTTCTATATCGTTGCATTTAACGTCACTTCTGGCCGGCGGCCGGCGACACTTCTGGTTTACATGTTTGAATTGTGACATTTTATACATGTTCATGTTGCATTAAGCTGCTGCTATTCATTTCATGCCATTCAGAATGTTGCACTAAGGTTAAGCAAAAAAGTATTTACATTTTTTTGTGTTTGTGAGTTTGACTGTTATTGCACTATTCTGCACTTTTTGTTTTAGTTTACAATTTCATGTTTTTACATTTTGTGGCACCAGAGCTGATAAGCTTTGTTGAAATAAATGTCCATGTTGTTCTCCAATGGACAAGAAAAGAAACTTAGTTTTAGTCCTTTTTTTTTTTTTTTTTTTTTAATTCATTGCCAAAATGTATCTGATCAGGAAAAAGTATTGGAAATGTATCGGGAGCCAAAAAAAGTGATCTGATGGGGAAAAATCGGGATCGGCAGATACTCAAACTCAAGTGATCGGGATCGGATCGGGAGCTAAAAAATCCTGATCGGGACAACCCTAGTTACCATGAGGGACGGCCGGCCTGGTGTCCGACTACGCCGCTTTACTAACATGACCGGGGCCGTTTCCAGCTGCAAACTACTCACCGTTCCTTAATTCTTCTGATATGTTTCTATCCAATTCACTCTGCACCTGGAAAGAGAAAGAAAATCTGTTTTATATTTAATTTACAGAAAGATATGAGTTGTTTTAAAGACACTGGAATATTTTAGCAACACCACCACTGAGGAAAATACTAAAGAGGAGAAAAACACTTCAAAACAAAACAATCAAGACTTTTGAGGAACACGGCAGGTCATACCAGAAATGCAAACTCTGTTTTAGTCTGAAGCTAAGCAGAAGTCTGCAGGCTCGGAAAAGGCTCGGAAACGGCCACAAACAGATGAAAAGTATCTCACAGAAACCATTTTGACCAGAAATTCATCATCAGGAAGAAAAATGCTGCATAAGACATGCAGATGGTCCAAAATCTGCTAAATATTTGGTGAGTGTGTGTTGAAATACTTTCTGGGTTGTGGTTGAACAATAACAAGGAAATTCAAACGGGACGAATTACAGACCACGCTAAACTGTTTTAGTTTTAGTTTAAATCTGTAACTTTTACAGAACAGGGATGTTTGCGCTACTACGTATCTGCATGAAGCTCAAAGGCCCAGGAAAACATCAGTCTGTGGAGAAAACAAGGTGGGGAACAAGACTGAAGCTGGAAACAGAAAGTAATATGTCAACTATTCAGGCTAAATTCAAGCAAACCACAAAACTTGGAGATTAGAGACTAACATTCCTGTCCTGCAAATATAAGCTCTGGCTTTGGTGCAAAGATATTAAATACACGGATAGACAGGTCAACATATTTCAGATTTCTTCAGGCAGTCTACCTGAAGTAAATACTGAATGAGACAGCTCTGAAATTCCTGCTGGGTTTTGCAGTTTCTGAGGGTCCTGCACATTCCATGTGTAAAATTTGAGGTAATTTTTAAATATTTTGTCAATATAATAATCTAGTTGAAGCCATACACAGCTAAAGTTATGATTAATTTTGTGCCAATTTGTTAAAAACACAATCCAGTAAATCCCTGGATTTTTAGACAACAACCCAGTGATTTCACTTCACAATAAAGTGGTGACTTTAACTTCCCCATAATAACTCTGCTGCTAGTCAAAAGTCCCTGAATCTTAGTTTGAGGTATGAGGAAAGCTTGGTGGATTTACGCTGGTGCTTCCCCGTACGAACATCAGAGCCATAGAGGTGAAACCAAGAGCAAAGCAAACAGCAGCCAGTCCAACACTGAGCTAAACACAACTACACACCTGGTTATGAGTCTGGCTGGAGAGAGGACAAGTGAGAGACAGACTTTTGAGCTAGAAGCTAAAAGAGTGAAAAATAGAAGACAAGTTAGAAAGTAAAGTACTACCACAGAGACTAGAGACAAACAATGTGCAGGAGGAAGAAATAAAATAACAAAGGAAGAAAAACCTCTCTTTTTTAAGGATAAAATACCTCAAAACCTACGAATGATTGACTACGTTTACATGCAGTCAAAATTCGGGTTATAGCTAATATTCCGGTTACTGAAACATTCAGAATATTCCGTTTCCATGCGTGAGCAAACAGGGTTATCCCTGTTTACATGGTAGTTAATCATTAGGATATCTGGATCAAACCAGCGACGCACGGAGAACGTGATGACGCAATTCCAAGGAGCTCATCAATCTTGGAGCTCTGAAAACTTGTGTTAGAGAAATTGGAGAAGCTTCATATCGTACTTGTTTCTGTTTTTAATGTGATCCAGAGCCTTAGCCCTGTTGCTTCCTCCTTGACATGTATTTTATCTGTGTGTTGTGATTTCTATGCCTTGAATTTGTTGTAATTCTTTGTTGTGTGACTTATGTGTCTGCAATTGTAATTTCTTTTATGCTGCTGTCTTGGCCAGGCTTCCCTTGAAAAAGAGGTCATTGTGTCTCAAAGGGACCGACCTGGTTAAATAAAGGCAAAATTAAAAAAATAAAAAAAATTCCCATCATTTCCATTTCTTCCTGTATTCAAATTCAAAACAAATCCTGCTTCGCACAACTTTTCTCTCACCTTCTTGTAAATCTTCTATCCCGGTACTTTGTACCGTCTACAAATGCAGAAATGTTCATATCCTTCAGTACATTTATGAAGTGATTAGTCTCCTCCTGGTCTTGGTTTCTCCGTGTTTATAAGAACTTCCTGGACTCAAAAGACCAGGATTCCTTGTGAACAGAGCATGTGCAGAAAACAAATTAATGTTCCGTTTGATGGGGATATTCCGTTTGGCGTTTACATGACCCAATATTCGGGTTTTAAAAGGAGTAACCCAGGGCTCATATTCAGGTTTTTAAAAACCTGAATATGAGCAAATTCGGGTTATTCAAAGGGGTTATTGGTGTTTACATGGCCGTGCAGAACCGGGTTATTGCTAATATTCAGGTTTTAAAAGGGTTATTGATGCATGTAAACGCAGTCATAGATTACTGCTCTAAACTAAACCTGTGCGTCCATATAAAGATATTCATCTGTAATCCAAACTAGTCCAAACTCAGACCTTGGCCAGGTAGTCCTCCACCCCTTTGTTGGGTCTCTCCGTCACCGGACTGAGAAGGGAAAAGCCCAGGTTGAGGCTGCGGTTGAGGGGCCCCAGCGGGGCCCCGTAGTGCGCTGGCGAACCCAGGGAGCTCAGGTCCAGCGAGGGCCCAACAAGGCTCCCATTGGTGACGTTGCTGGTGAGAAAAGACCTGCTGCGCTCACTGAGCAGCTTGGAGTTGGCGTCTGCCAGCCGACCGTTGGCCCTGCAGATGGAAAACAGCTCGTTGGACACCACTGCTTTTCATTTCATTTCAAAGACATTTCAAAGTTTAAAAGACATTTTCAAAGACCAGAACTATCAAATATGGACCAATCAGATGAAGGGAGGCCGCCCTTTTTGGCATCTAGCGTCGCCACGGTAACACTTTTGACTGAGAAAAGTAATGCGTGTTGTCGCAGGATGGAGACGCACATTTTGATGTATAACACACCTGGGTGCACGTTACGGTTCGGGCCGCATTAACTGCCGAAGGTATCGCATAAATTGCGCCAAAATTACACGATTAATTCAAAATGGCCGACTTCCTTTTGGTTTCGGCCATGTCGCCAAGAGACTTTTCTTTAAGTTGTGCCATGATACAGGTGTGTACCGATTTTCGTGCATGTACGTCAAACCGTATTGTGGGGCTTGAGGCACAAAGTTTTCTAGGGGGCGCTGTTGAGCCATTAGGCCACGCCCATTAATGCAAACCATGAAATATCAAATTTGGGTCCAGGCCTGGCTTGCATGCAAAATTTGGTGACTTTTGGGGTATATTTAGGGGGAAAAAAGGCCCTCATTTCGTGAGAAGAAAAACAAGCAAAATAAAAAAAAAATTAAAAAATTCCTACGGATACAATAGGGCCTTCCGATGTAAGTGCTTGGGCCCTAATTAACGATGACAAGAATGTAAACAAAGAGACCATAACATCAATAAAATTCTCCGCAACAAGAAACATTCTCAACATTAACTTTGAAATTACTCGCTATGAAATCACAGCACACTAGAAATCATTCACACATTGACAAAATTACGGTGATAATTTTCGGTATTGAAGTTCCTTTCTACTTTCTTAACCTTTTCTTTTAATTCCAGTTCTGGAGTTGGTCTTCTGTTTTTTATTTTTTGAAGTTTTTCTGTGAAAGGCCACCTTGAAAAAGGCGATGCTATCGAGCTAGCCACAACGTCACTCTCGTCTCCTGCCATTTCACTCCGTCTCTCAACCGCTCTCAACCCTGCAGAGATTTGATGTTGGGACTTCATGAAGGCCGACCATCTTTTGTTTTATTCCCGCCCACTTGAAATCAAACCGTGATTGGTGGATTTGCCCGTCACTCTCCACACCAAAACACAAAGCTTGGCTTTCCCCGGGATTGGTGAAGTCCTGACCAATGAATAAGCCAGCTAACCGGGCCTTAATAGAGACAGATCATT
Organism: Cololabis saira; assembly: GCF_033807715.1. Classification (NCBI taxonomy): domain Eukaryota; kingdom Metazoa; phylum Chordata; class Actinopteri; order Beloniformes; family Belonidae; genus Cololabis; species Cololabis saira. Next base: position 6,795,598 of record NC_084591.1, read on the forward strand.
CTGATTGGATGTTTTCAGGACATGAACTTGACAGTAAACTTAATTTTAGAAAAGAGATGAGAGAAAATCTGTTAAATATATTGTATTAAATAAAATGAGATAGAAATAAAAAATATATATATATATTTTTGTTGAATACTTTATTATTATTATCATTATTATTCAATTTATTATTACCGTATTTTCTGCACTATAAGGCGCACCTAAAAGCCTTACATTTTTTCAAAAGCTGACCATGCGCCTTATAACCCTTATATATGGATCAATATTGAGCCGCAACAGGTCTTGCAACTCAAAAATAATAAAAGAGTTGTTTATTCATTTTGGGAGTGAATGGAGTTGTCAGAAAGCTGATTTGTAATCTATTAATAAAGTTTGACTGACCTATCTGACTGTTTTGTTGACATTCCCTTTAGCGCAGAACCGTCTAATGGATGCAGAACGTAACCCCAGCCTCTTCTGTAGCGCCTTATAAATGGAAAATGTTTTAAAATACGGTGCACCTTATAGTGCGGAAAATATGGTATTTCTTTTTTTTTTAGGCTTTCCCTGAAGGCGTAGAAGGCCCTGAAGGTTCCCCACTGCAAAGACCTGAAGTCAAACATACTTCTTGTAGGGCTGAATATGTGACTGGGTGTAACGTCGGTCTGACCTCTCCAGTTTTGCAGCGAGGGACTTGCGGAGGCGCAGCTCCTCCTTGTACAGCTGCTGGTAGCGCTCCAGCTCGGAGCGCGTGGATTCTCTTTGGTTAAGGCTGTCCTGCTGAGTGCTGCGGGCGCGACCCACTTCCCCCTCCAGCTCCCGGATCTTCTGCTCCAGCTGAGAACGCAGCTTGGCGTCGTTCACAGCTTTAATCTGGTCTAGCGCTTCTTGAGACGCTGCCTGGGACTGTGTAGAAACGTGGAAACACGAAGACAAACGCAGAGAAATGCAGGAATGGTTTATTATTCTGGTTCATTCTGTCTCCGTCTGCCACAGTTGAGTGTTTTTTCACCTGGAGGAAGAGGTTGACCTCTTGTAGTTTCTGCTGAATCTCCTGCCGGACTCTCTCCTCGGCTTCGCGGCGATACTGCTCCACCTGGCTTTGTTCCAGCTGAGCAGTCTCCATCCTCCGCCGCAGGTCCAGCACCTCGTCCTCCAGCAGCCTCTTGCTCCTCTCCAGCTGCTCGCTGCTGTGGCTGGAACTCCTCAGGGAGACCACCTGATCCTTAAGGTCCCCGTTCAGCTTCTCCAGCTGGCTGCAGCGATACGCCTCCTTCTCCAGCTGGACCTGCAGATCATCCACCTACCATGGAGGGAACGGAGGAAGGCCGAGCTTCAACAGCTGGCGGACTGAACGTACCACCTTAAAACAACAGACTGCGGCACTAGTGGACAAACCTTGTCCTTCATTCTCCCGACGGCGCCGTCGGCCTGGCTGTGCCGGCTCAGGTCCAGCCGAAGACTGTTGGACGGAGACCCGAACTCTGCTCCAGCGGCCTCTTGATCCCGCAGCTTCTTCTTTGCAGTTTTCAGTAAAGTGCGCTGCCTAGTGCACATAAACACACACACACACACACACACACACACACACACACACACACACACACACACACACACACACACACACACACACACACACACACACACACACACACACACACACACACACACACACACACACACACACACACACACACACACACACACACACACACACACACACACACACACACACACACACACACACACACACACCAAAACATACCTTATTACCGGAGACAACTAAATCTTTCATATAATTAATTAAAATATGAGGAACAATATTTTAGTTTTATTTGCCACAAAAAGTACTATTAACTATAATAAAGTTTAAAGTAACTCTTTTGAATGTATTAAATACACACAAATGCTAATTATATATATATATATATATATATATATATATATATATATATATATATATATATATATATATATATATATATATATATATGTATGTACACACACACATATACATACCTATATGTATATATTGCAGTAGATTGTGATTACAAAAACAAACAAAAGTAAATCTAACAAAACACAGATAATGACTAACAAAACATAATGACCATAAGAGGAATCCGTATAGATCAGGGGTCGGCAACCTGCGGCTCTTTAGCGCCGCCCTAGTGGCTCCTGGAGCTTTTTCAAAAATGTTTGACCTTTTTTTCTTCTTTTTTTCCCTTTTTTTCTCTTTTTTTTCTTCTTTTTTTCTTCTTCTTTTTTTTCTTCTTTTTTCCTTTCCTTTTTAATCTCGACATTTCGACTTTTTTCTCGACATTTCAAATTTTTTCTCGACATTTCGACTTTTTTCTCGAAGTGCATAATGAAAAAAAAAATCTTCCCCCAGTTATAACTAACATAGATATGTTAGTTATAACTGGGGGAAGATTTTTGATTTTCAGCATGTGTTGCCTTCATTCTAAGGCTGATACAAGACTTTTTTGCGGCACCAGAAATATTTGTGTTTTGTGTCTATGGCTCTTTCAACATTTTGGGTTGCCGACCCCTGGTATAGATCAAATTGTGTCATTTATGAAAGCGCATCTATACAAACAAGTACAAGCGCTGGAGCATCACAGTCACGGAGAGCAGGTTCTACTGGATCTGAGCAGAGTCTAAACAGTAGGAGGAACTGCCACAGGTCACGAGGAGGACTTTAAGAGTCACCTGTACATTTCTTTTTGAAGCTCTGTGTTTCTCTTCATCTCCTGATCGAGACGAATGTCGATGGCCTTCTTTTGCTCTGTCGATTTCTTGGCTTTCTTCTTCTCTATCTCCATCTGAAATACAAACAGAACTCTAATGAATCCTGGGAGTAACATTCCGTGACATCAGTCCGTGCGTGAGTGCAACGGCGTCATCACCTGGCTGGTCAGTTCCCCTTTTTCCTTCTCCAGCTCTGCCAGGCGCAGTCCCAGCTTTGATCGGCTCTTCAGCTCCTCCTCCCACAGAGCCTGAGAGTCCTGGGCGGTGTGAGACAGATTGCTTTGCTTCTGGACCTGCAGGACACAGAGGAGAGGATATACCGTATTTTCTGGACTATAAGCTGCACCTGCATACAAGCCGCATCCGCTCTATTAAAAAAAAAAAGAAGATATTTATGTTGTTAGATTAGATATTTACTACATGTACAGAAGGATTTTGAACTGTAAATGATGTACATGTTTGTACCTAAATAGATCCTTTCCTAACAGTGTCTTTTAACACGGCAGCAACTTTGCTGATTAAAACGGGACAGAACCAAGAGAAAATAACCAGTATTTATTTATTTATTTATTTATTTATCTGTTTGAAATCTGCTTCTACCTACTTCTATCTGCTAAAGAAGAAGTAGCGTATTCTTCTTTGCATTTATTTTGTCTTAGTTTTGATTCTAATTCCGGTTAGAGCGCCTCGAGCGGTGGAAAAATCCACAGAATAGCTGCACCTTTGTATAAGCTGCATGGTTGAAAACCTATGAAAAAAGTAGTGGCTTATAGTCCAGAAAATACGGTATTTGAGAGAAGCATTTGTAAATTAAAAAGGAGAAAATGTTATATTGTCTTCTTGCCTTATTCGTTTAATGTGATCTATAATTTGATTTCAGTTACAGAGAAAGTATCTAATTACCTTATTTGTGGGTATTGATGTCAAACAAAAGCTTCTTTTTTATATTATCACAGTCAGTTTAGTCGAGTAAAGAACAAAAATCAGCTGAAAGTTTTAACGTGGAGAAATGACAACATGTGAGCCGCCAACCTCTCTGTTCAGCTGGTCTTCCAAAGTCATCTTACTGCCTTGGAGATTTGTTACCAAGTCCTCCAAACGGCCACGGACCTACAAAAACAAGATAAAAAATACACATATATATATGTATATATGTATATATGTATGTATGTATGTATATACATATATATATATATATATATATATATATATATATATCTGAATTGCTGCGGTGATTGTCCTCACTGATTTCAGAAAGGTGAGAGGAGACTAAGAAGAAGTCACATGCGTAACACAGTTCGAGACATGAAGACAAGAGTCCAAGAAAAACCCCACAAAGACAAACAAAGATCGAGAGAATCAGAAGAAAAACTACATTTTCCGTCACTAAAAGAAACCCAGGCCAACACCAAGATCATTTTTACCCATCACGGCAGAAATAATAGCATTTTACTTTTTTCTAAGTCATTAAACTGTTGAAGGAAGAAAAGGAAGACGTAACCCCAGAGAGAAAAACGATCCTACTTCCACGATACTAACCCCTCCGCCAGATGAGCAGTCAGTTAGCTGGGAAAAGATTGCAAACCTTAAATTATAATACCTTCATTTAGGGTCAGCTGACTTAGGAGCATCACAAAACATTATAAAAGCGTGATAAAACGGTGGACGTGGTTCATCGAGACCCTGCGTGGGCAGTTCTCGGTTCTCACCATGGCAGCTTCCTGAGCCTCTTTCTGAAGAGCATCGATTTTGTTGGACTGTTGCTTTGTTCCTGCTTCTAGTCTGGCGTTCTCGATCTCCAGCCTGGAGGTACAAGTACATTTGACCATAAACAATCAGACATTCATGCTGCGTGTGTGTCAGAATACATCTGGGGTCCTGGATCAAGCTGAGCTTTCTTACTGAGCATGTTGTGAAGTTGGCTTGTATTATTAACTTTACTAAACATGATTAACACCCTATGAATGTAGTAAGTGAAGTAATTTGATTGATACTCCAAGAACAGCATGTGTTTTCACCAGAGGTGTCAAAAGTATTCACATTCATTACTTAGGTAGAAGTATAGATACTAGAGTTTAAAAATACTCCTGTACTAGAAGTTGAAGTATCAACTCAAGTTTTTTACTCAAGTAAAAGTATAATGTACTGGTTTTAAAACTACTTAAAGTATAAAAGTAAAAGTAATGTAAGGGGAAAAAAGCCATTAAGGACAAAAGCCATTGAAAATGATGCATCTTAGTATAATGTAAATATATTAAAGAACCATATATGTGTACTATTGAGCATTAACATGTGTTTCAGAAAGCAGAAGATATGATGACAGAAAAAAAGCAGAAAAAAGAAGGAAAAAAGAGGAAAAAAGAGAAAAAAGAAGAAAGAGGGGAAAAAGGAAAAAAGGAGAAAAAAAGAAGGAAAAAAGATGGAAAAAGAGGAAAAAAGAGGGGAAAAAATATGAAAAAAGAGAAAAAAAGAGAGAGCAGGAGATATGATGACTAGTTGCCTATAAGTATTGTAATGGTGCAAAAAGTCAAACTTCAGAGGCATGTTATCATTTATCCTAACCTTTATTGGAATGTACATCCAAGTTTAGTTGCAGGAATCTGAGGGAACGGATGTAAGAACAAAACTGGACAAGAACATCTGAAACAACCACAACCAAATTCACTCTATCCGGATGGAGCAATTTAACTGGATAGTTTCTTTTAAAGGCCGAAATGAAATAGAGTAACGAGGCTGTTTTTAAAATGTAAGGAGTAAAAAGTACAGATAATTGTGTGAAAATGTAAGGAGTAAAAGTAAAAAGTCGTCTGAAAAATAATTACTCCAGTGAAGTAAAAATAACCAAAATTTCTACTTAAGTAAGGTAACAAAGTATTTGTACTTCGTTACTTGACACCTCTGGTTTTCACATACTTTTGCACAGCTTCCTCCAGCTGTTTGATGGTGATATCAGCAGCTGCTGAGGCAGACAGCGCCCCCTGGAGCTTCTGAGCAGCGATGGCCACTTCCTGGTTTCTTTCATCCAGACTGCCCTTGAGGCCGTTAATGCGTCTCTCTGCCTGCACATACTGATCCTCGCTTTCCTCCAGCTACGGGACAGAAATAGAACATCAAGCTCTTAAGCAAAGTTAAGCAAGTTCGGTGAGCATCCGAGCTATTCTATCTCAGAGCAACTAATAAAACTGTGAGGTAACTGCTTTCAGACAAAGTTAAATTGCTGAGTGATGAGAGTTATGCTTCCACCATGTTTGCTGCCGTTTCCTACCTTTCCCTTGAGCCTGTCCAGGTCTTTGAGCAGCCGTGTCTTCTCCTTCTCCAGGTCATTGCGGTAGCACGTGTTCACCTCCAGAGAAGCTTCGCTCATCGACAGTTTCTTGAGGGAGTCGGCTAATTCCTGCTGCAGGTGCCTTAGTTTAGTCTGTAGAGACATGATCCCGAGACGGCTGCCGTTGGTTAGATTAAAAGAGTTCTTTAAATGTCCTGTGGCATAAAGTCTAAAAGTAAGTCTGAAGAAACACGTTAGGTAATCTTCTTACGGTCTTAATCTCACCTCTCTTTCATTCTTCTCCTCCTCCAACTTGTAGATGTCATCCCGGAGGTCGGCAGCCTTGCTGGCGAGCTCCTTGTTCCTCTCCTCCACTAGCTGGACCCTCTCTTCGGAGTCAGAGCGCAGTTTGGACACAATGTCGCTGAACCTCTCTTGGGCATCGGTCACGGCCCGCTCCTTTGCAACTCCTTTGTTTGCGGCTTCTTCCAGCTGCTGCCGCAGTAACATGGTCTCGCTCTGGGCTTGGGCGAGCCGCTCTTGGGATGCTTCCTGACGCGCTTTGGCGCGCCCAACGGACTCCTTCTCTGCTTGCAGAGCCGTTTCCAGCTCTTTGGCGCGTGAGGATGCCTGGTCCTTCTCCCGCTGGAGGACGTCCAGAAGGAGACTCTTCTCCGTCAGCTGCAGCGTGACCCGATGGAGATCGTTTTCAACCCTGTTTGCATCAGACTCTGCTTTGGCCAGCTTCTGGGAAAGGCTGCTGACGGCTTCACGTGATGTAGCTGTGTCACCTTTGGAGATAAAAGTAAAAATTAAAGCTGCGAGCAGCGATGAACGGGCCCTCGCGCTTCCAATTTTCACCAATAAAGGTCAAGGACTCAAAACCATGTCCGATGACACCACCCACGAGTCTTTATGTCAAACCATTCGAAAGTTATAGCAGAAAATAGGAACTATCAAATATGGACCAATCAGATTAAGTGGGGACGCGCTTTTTGGCGTATATCGTTGCTACGGTAACGCTTCTGACTGAGAAAAGTAATGCGCGTTGTCGCAGGATCTAGACGCACATTTTGATGTATAACACACCTGGGTGCACGTTACGGTTCGGGCGAAGAAACGCCTGAAGAAATGGCATAAATTGCGCCAAAATTACACGATTAATTCAAAATGGTCAACTTCCTGTTGGGTTTCGGCCATGGCACCAGGAGACTTTTCTTTAAGTTGCGACATGATACAGGTGTGTACCGATTTTTGTGCATGTACGTCAAACCGTATTGTGGGGCACAAAGTTTTCTAGGGGGCGCTGTTGAGCCATTAGGCCACGCCCATTAATGTACACCATGAAATATCAAATTTATCACCAGGCCTGGCTTGGGTGCAAAATTTGGTGACTTTTGGGGCACGTTTAGGGGGGCAAAAAGGCCCTCATTTTGTCGGAAAAATAAAAATAAAAACGAGAAAGAAAAAAAAATTCCTACAGATACAATAGGGCCTTTGCACTGTCAGTGCTCGGGCCCTAATAATTACAGACAAGCTCCCAGTAAAAGGTAAAAACAGACAAATACTTCAAAAATGCTGGTCGGAAAACTGTAGCCAGTCTACACACATATTTTTTGTATTTTTTATATATTTTTTATTTCTGACTTTTCAGTCTTTTTACCCCTCCCCTGCATGTGTGTGCTAAGTGTACTGCTGACAACAAAAATAAGTTTCCCCACTGAGGGAGAAAATAAAGGATATCTTATCTTATCTTATCTTATCTTATCTTAGACAGAGCAGACGATGCTCTTGGAGAAGATCAGTTTCCAGTACTAACCAGTTAGAACCAGTACTAACCAGTTAGTCTGTCTTTGAGACGCTGCTGTTCTTCCTTCTCCCGCAGCAGAGCCTTCTCCGCATCTGCATGTGCCGTCTGGGAAAGTTCTGCTTCTTTGAGCGCTCCGGCAAGTTGACTGCGAGTCAACTCGACCTCCGTTTCCAGCGATTCGCGTGTGTGACGCTCACTTTCCAGCCGGGTTGTTGTTAGGGTCAGTTCAGCCTTTAAAGTGGTCAGCTGGTTATTGCAGTTGAAAACAGTTTGAGTGACAGCTTCGTTGCTTAGTTTGAGATCCCGTCGGACGTCTTCGACGTGTTCCTTAAGCGTCTCGTTCTCCTCCAGAAGATGGTTCTCTTTCAGACTGCTGTTTGCTCGCAATCGTTCGAGGTCCTTCTTGGCCATGAACAGCTGCTCCTGCAGCGTGGCCGACTGCTGGAGCAGCTCCCTCTCTCTGTCGCTGGCCTCGGTGAGTTGAGACAAAGCCTAGAGGTTAAGGTTAACAGAGGTCAGTCCCATCTTAACATTAAACTTCTTGCAGTTCTTTAAAATTTCAAAACTTTACATGCAACTGAAGTAAAAATGTACACCATTATGTTTAGATCAGGGGTCGGCAACCCGCGGCTCTTTAGCGCCGCCCTAGTGGCTCCTGGAGCTTTTTCAAAAATGTTTGACGTTTTTTTTCCTTTTTTTCTTCTTTTCTCTTTTTCTTCCTTTTTCCATTCCTTTTTAATCTCGAAATTTTTACTTTTTCCTCGACATTTTGACTTTTTTCTCGAGATTGTACTTCAACATTAATCTCGACATGACTTTTTTCTCGACATTTTGACTTTTTTCTCAACATTTTGACTTTTTTCACAACATTTCTCGAGATTGTACTTCAACGTTAATCTCGACATTTTGACTTTTTTCTCGAAATTTTGATTTTTTTCTCGACATTTCAAATTTTTTCTCAACATTTCGACTTTTTTCTCAAAGTGCATAATGAAAAAAACAATCTTCCCCCAGTTATTACTAATATAGATACATGCAGCATGTGTTGCCTTCATTCCAAGGCATTCTAAGACTTAATTTTTTGCGGTTTCAGACATATTTGTTTTTTGTGTTTTTGGTCTCTTTTGGTCTCTGTTGGCTCTTTCAACATTTTGGGTTGCCGACCCCTGGTTTAGATCATCTTGTCTGCTAAAATGCTATTCAAAGCCCCTCAGAACAGCAGATAATAGGATACCAACCAGAAGAGGCTACACATTTTAAAAGGGTAAAGACAATCAACAACGTGAGGAATCATTTCTAGTTAATTTATTGGTTTGATGGCCGTTTTCATCAACATATTCACCAGCTCAAAGTGCACATGAATAAAGGGGCCGACGGCCTAATTGTCCCCGTGACGGTCTGCAATGCAGATGCAACTCGGTTAGTTTCCCGTTTGACGTATTCTGCTGCCAGAAACTAGAGAGGCCGTGGGTGAAGATTACCTCATTGCTTTTGCTCTCGTTCCTTTTGCTCTCCTCCTCTATTTCTTGCTGCTTGCGTATGTGCGTGTTCAGCAGATTCTCCTGCAGCGTCCGGGCACTGCGCTCCTGAGCCAGCAGCCTCTGGGCCTCGCTGTGGTCGCCTTCCAGCTGCGAGGGAAGCATTCCATGTTCTCATGTAACTATCATATGCACAACAAGCGGCAACTGGACAAGCACAGAACAGCTTTTAAATAATATATATATTAGGGCTGTGCAATTAATCGATTTTAAATCTAAATCGGATTTATTAATCACAATCGATGTTAAAAAAAGGAAAATCGGAAAATTTTCCTTTTTTGCAGCTGGCTGCATTACAGACAGAGCCCGTCTAGTCATCTTTGTTTGGTCAAGAAAATTGTAAATGTTGTCACTTTACTAAACTCAAGGAGGATTTACAGTATCTTTCAATTGCATTTCATTCCCAATAGGGAAATTTGTTTGCTATTTTTCTTTAAAAATAAAGATAAAATATTTGAAACAATTTATTCCATTGTCTTTTGTAGTTTTACCAAAGAAATCGAAATCGAAATCGAAAATCGGGTTTTCAGAGAAAAAAAAAAATCAGGATTTTATTTTTGTCCAAAATCGCCCAGGCCTAATATATATATAAAAAAGAAAAATCTATGTTTATTACTCACAGCGTATATTGTATATAATATCCAAAAGAAAATAAATATCACAACAAGTTAAACTTGAACAAGGAGTCCACTTTAACTTATGTGTAACGCTTTAATAGAGTAATGTGCTAAATTGCTGTTAAACTGCTTTAATCACTGAGCAAGTTTATTTTATGGTAATATCTTTTAATTGATTTTCAGCAACTCTTTTGTGCAACTCACATCTGAGCAGCGATGACACCAACGATCTGGTGGTTTTTGCCATTTGAAACATGTTTCTACATTGAAAGTTAAATATTTTAGTGGAAATATAATATGGAAGAATAATAATCTATTTCAATTTTGGCCACATTAATAATGGGATTGTGATTCATCTCACCAATTATCAATAAAACACTCATACAAATGTTTATGATATGATCTTTAGAATTACCATACCATAAAAGTTATTACCATGATAAAAGCACTGTGCTCTTTGGTCAGAAAAATGAATAAAACGTGTGAGTTTGTACCCGTTTCATGTTGCTGATCAGCGTTCTCATCTCCAGCTCCAACGTCTTTCTCTCCTGGACCAATCGCTGATGCAGCTCCTCCATGCTCCTCAGCTTGTCTCTGTTCGTGTTGTACAGCATGGTGGCATTACGCCGATTCTCCTGCTCATTTTTCAGCTGAAATCTGTATTAAGTGCAAGTCAGAAACTTTAAATGGACAAATCAAAATGCATTTTTAAATTTTCATAAAACAGACAATCACATCAGAAAAGATTTACAGAAGAGTGAGAAGCCACGTGGGAGAAATAGTTACAAAGAACTGTAGTTTTTGGAAAAATAAATACATAAATAAAAACAGTAAATCAGGTCTCACTTGAGGTTTGTGACTTCAGTTTTTAATTCCAGCTGGCTGCGCTCCAGTGCAGACTTATCATCCCTCGATTCCTCCAGTGAGATCTTTAGCCCTGCCCTCTCCATTTCCAGCTGGTTCACCTTGTCTGTCACGTTCCCATGGGAACTCCTCGCTTTTTGGATGGAGCGCTCATATTCATGGAAAATGTTCTGCAGCTTTGCAATGGTGGTCGAGTCTGTGAGATAAATATAGACGTCTTTACATTACTTCCATGTCCCACTGAGTCTAGAACAGGGGTCGGCAACCCAAAATGTTGAAAGAGCCATATTGGACCAAAAACACAAAAAACAAATATGCCTGGAGCCGCAAAAAATGAAAAGTGAATGAAAAAGTGAACACATGCTGCATTTATCTATATTAGTTAGAACTGGGGGGAGATTTTTGTTTTCATTATGCACTTCGAGAAAAAAGTCGAAATGTCGAGAAAAAAGTCAAAATGTCGAGAAAAAAGACGAAATTTCGAGAAAAATGTTGAAATGTCGAGGGAAGTCAAAATTTTGTGAAAAAAAAAACGAAATATTGAGAAAAAAGTTTGAAATGTCGAGAAAAAAGTCAAAATGTTGAGAAAAAAGTTGAAATGTCGAGAAAAAAGTCAAAATTTCGAGAAAAAGTTGAAATGTCGAGAAAAAAGTCAAAATTTCGAGAAAAAAGTTGAAATGTCGAGATTAAAAAGGGAAGGAAAAAGGAAGAAAAAAAGAGAAAAAAAGGAAAAAAGAAGAAGAAAAAAAGAAAAAAAAAAGAAAAAAAGAAAAAAGAAAAAGAGAAGAAAAAAAGGAAAAAAAATGAGAAAAAAGGTCAAACATTTTTGAAAAAGCTCTAGGGAGCCACTAGGGCGGCGCTAAAGAGCTGCATGCGGCTCTGGAGCCGCGGGTTGCCGACCCCTGATCTAGAACAAGCATTTTGCTTTTCATAGTGGATATTGTACATTAATTCTTAAAATATAATACAAAGTGACTAAGAATGAATAAATCAATAATCACTAAAAACTGTTTTTTTTTGTCTTAATAAATCACATCAGTACCCAAAGTCGCCATGTCGAGCTTCTGAATGAGGAGAGAAGCATGCCGGTAGCCTGAGGTGGGCGAGTCCGTGTCGTCTGTGGCTGTGTCTGACGACTGAGTGAGCTCATCAAAGTCCTCGGCCAGGCCCATGTCTTCAGGGTTCTGCAGGGGGAACCAGGATGTGACCACAACATTACCCAGATTGTGTTCAGAATTCACTCAAAGTTCCGTCTAGTCTCTCACAACTACTGACAAAACATGTGCTTTACCTTGGTTCTCTGCTGTTCACTAGTTTGCAACCTAAACATGGCAAACACAGGGAAGAGACACACATTATTTGAAAGACTGATGTGGCTGTTAATGAGCTATGAAGAGGCTGAAGAGTAGTTGGAAGTGTCATGGTATAATGCAGTATACGATTCAGTTACAGTTACTCACGCGCTTTCATCCTAAGCGACTTACAAGTGAGGAACGACAATCAAGCTACGGTTCAAATTTTGATTCAGATTTGGGGAAATCGATGGTTAGTCATGCAAATGTTTCGGGGTGAACAATTCAAATAAAGAAAAACTGCATTCCAATTATCACCCACCACCAATACTGAAAAACCTTGTTTAGACTGAACGCAAAGTGTACTTCCAACTAAAACAGCTTTGACTGCTGTTGAGCTTTAGAAGTCTTGCTTCTTACAACTTACGTACTTCCAAGATTTTATTCAAGCTGATATTCTCAAATTGAAGGAACTTATTCCCACCCTTTTCTCCATTTTTTTTACATAATTGCAAGCTAGAAAATACACCTGGCATTCAGACTATGATATGATATGGGTTAGTGAAATAGATAAAGTCATATATACAAAAGTTGCATACTGCATGTATACCTTCCCTCAGCATCCGACATGTCACTTAAAGAGCTATCGTCAAACACAGAGGGAGGATCTCCGTTAACATGCGTGTTGGTCTGAGGGGCTCTGCTGTGCCGGGCCCCTCTGACCAGCTCCGGCTTTGAGCTCTCTTCTACAGCTTGCTTCTCTTGTTTCTTGCCATTGCAGGCCTGCTGGACTGGAAGATGCAATTGCACTGGAGCCCTGTTGGCACTATGGAGAGTGATAAACCTGAAAGTTAATGAGCTGTGATATCGACAAGTTGAGGCCTTTAGAGGCATTGTAGAAGAAAGACCTCCTTGAAATAAATAAAATGAAGTTAAGTATGGGTTTTAACAGTCTTAAGCCGGGCATACACTGTGCGATTATCGGCTCATTTTGAGTCGATTTTCCAGTCGTGCAACTTTTTTTTGATCGGGCCCGATTTTGACCCAATCGTTGCTCGTGCCTCGTGCAGTAAACGTGGGGTAACGACGAGAGATTAACACCTCACGACGAGCTCCCGATCACAAATCGTGAAGTCGCAAGAAAATCAAGCGTGTTTGAAATCCTGGTCGCTCCTCGTGAAGGAATCGCACAGTTGAAGCAGCTACGACCCGATTTGCCTCATCCTTTCACAGAGAGCATGCGCAATCTCTGATGTCACGTCAAAAACTATTATTTGTAGTTTAAGTGTTGCAAATTCACATTACAAATCATGTTTTAATAGCAAAAAAAAGACTGCATTTCCACGTACGGTGCGGGTCGCCGCGTACCCTGCGCCGTAGGCTCTGCGTTGGTGTAACACAGAACCATAAATCAGCCTTTAGTGTGTGCGTTGTCTGCTGTTCGGAACACTTCTCTTTTTTCTCTTCTCATTTTGCTGGGACTTCGGGTCCCTCCGCCGAGACACAACTTTTGCGGTATGCGTTCTTTATTGTGTCTAAAAATGATGCGCAGTGCCTGCCCAATCAGAAAGGGCACAGATATTTGGGGATTTTTTTAATATATATATATATAAAAATAAAATTATAAAAAAATAAAGGATCCCATAACCTTTGATCGGGTGGGCAGGACGCACGTTTGGGTGGACACAGCTCACCCCTGCCCCAAAACCGGCCTAGAGTTCCAGTACAGAGGTCCAACGGGAGGATTATGATCGTATAGTGTGAGCAGACGGAGCATCCGAGCATCGGGACGTACAGTGTGAGACCATAAATCGTGGACTCTAAACTTTTGAACTCCGCGATCTAGTCGTGCAGTGTGAGATGGGGCAGTCTCATACGATTTAAAATATCGCACAGTGTATGCCCAGCTTTAAAGCATCTCAGAAGTCGAATAATTCTATATACATCTCAATTAATATCACAGAATGTCTTATCTTCATTTTTTTAATGAACAAAAGCAAAGTAACGTGTACCTCCTTGCAGCAACAGGATGCTGCTCCTGATGAACTCCGGCTGGACTTGACGGGCAGCGTAAGCCGGGCTCAGGTTTCTCACAATTAACTTCTTCCAGCGTCGCTCCAGCACTATCCCAAGAAACACTGGGGTTTTCAACCTCCACTGAGGCCCTTGCTGTTTCTTCACCAAGCTGAAAGGACAAAAGAATATAAGATATTTGTTAAACTGACCTCTGAGATGAACCCAGTGGAGACTTGTAGGGGCCAGCCTTTTAAGATGCATGTTTGGGCTGCACATGTACACTTCATACATAATTTAGTGTTGCCCCTCCCACCGGAGACATTACACCTTCGTGTTGTTACCCTGACACTATAAGTATTTCCAGGTATTTAAAGTACATGCGAATACGTGCAATGGAATCAGTCTCAATGACCAAACTGAGAAACCAATTAATTCAGTGATGAAAGGTAAATATCCCAAACTGTTGCAGTGCTGATTGTAATTAGGTTTAAAGATAAATCAGTGGATCCACATCTACACTCAAATTTTATTTTTTAATAATGAATCCTAATATTAGACATGATGATGCGAATGATAAGATGATAAGAATTTGTCATCTCACGGTTAAAACGATAATGAGCCAAAAAATGAGCCAAAAAAGAAAGAAATGAGCCTAAAAAGAAAGAAAGAAATATATGAGCCTGAAAGAAAGAAAGAAATGAGCCTAAAAAGAAAGAAAGAAATATATGAGCCTGAAAGAAAGAAAGAAAGAAATGAGCCTAAAAAGAAAGAAAGAAAGAAAGAAAGAAAGAAATGAGCCTAAAAAGAAAGAAAGAAAGAAAGAAATGAGCCTAAAAAGAAAGAAAGAAAGAAAGAAAGAAAGAAAGAAATGAGCCTAAAAAGAAAGAAAGAAAGAAAGAAAGAAAGAAAGAAAGGAGCCTAAAAAGAAAGAAAGAAAGAAAGAAATGAGCCTAAAAAGAAAGAAAGAAAGAAAGAAAGAAAGAAATGAGCCTAAAAAGAAAGAAAGAAAGAAAGAAAGAAATGAGCCTAAAAAGAAAGAAAGAAAGAAAGAAAGAAAGAAATGAGCCTAAAAAGAAAGAAAGAAAGAAAGAAAGAAATGAGCCTAAAAAGAAAGAAAGAAAGAAAGAAATTAGCCTAAAAAGAAAGAAAGAAAGAAAGAAATGAGCCTAAAAAGAAAGAAAGAAAGAAAGAAAGAAATGAGCCTAAAAAGAAAGAAAGAAAGAAAGAAAGAAATGAGCCTAAAAAAGAAAGAAAGAAAGAAAGAAATGAGCCTAAAAAGAAAGAAAGAAAGAAAGAAAGAAATGAGCCTAAAAAGAAAGAAAGAAAGAAATGAGCCTAAAAAAAGAAAGAAAGAAAGAAAGAAAGAAAGAAAGAAAGAAATGAGCCTAAAAAGAAAGAAAGAAAGAAAGAAAGAAAGAAAGAAATGAGCCTAAAAAGAAAGAAAGAAAGAAAGAAAGAAATGAGCCTAAAAAGAAAGAAAGAAAGAAAGAAATGAGCCTAAAAAGAAAGAAAGAAAGAAAGAAAGAAATGAGCCTAAAAAGAAAGAAAGAAAGAAAGAAAGAAATGAGCCTAAAAAGAAAGAAAGAAAGAAAGAAAGAAATGAGCCTAAAAAGAAAGAAAGAATGAAAGAAATGAGCCTAAAAAGAAAGAAAGAAAGAAAGAAAGAAAGAAATGAGCCTAAAAAGAAAGAAAGAAAGAAAGAAAGAAAGAAAGAAAGAAAGAAATGAGCCTAAAAAGAAAGAAAGAAAGAAAGAAAGAAATGAGCCTAAAAAAGAAAGAAAGAAAGAAAGAAATGAGCCTAAAAAGAAAGAAAGAAAGAAAGGAGCCTAAAAAGAAAGAAAGAAAGAAAGAAAGAAAGAAAGAAATGAGCCTAAAAAGAAAGAAAGAAAGAAAGAAAGAAAGAAATGAGCCTAAAAAGAAAGAAAGAAAGAAAGAAATGAGCCTAAAAAGAAAGAAAGAAAGAAAGAAATGAGCCTAAAAAGAAAGAAAGAAAGAAAGAAAGAAATGAGTCTAAAAAGAAAGAAAGAAAGAAAGAAATGAGCCTAAAAAGAAAGAAAGAAAGAAAGAAAGAAATGAGCCTAAAAAGAAAGAAAGAAAGAAAGAAATGAGCCTAAAAAGAAAGAAAGAAAGAAAGAAATGAGCCTAAAAAGAAAGAAAGAAAGAAAGAAATGAGCCTAAAAAGAAAGAAAGAAAGAAAGAAAGAAAGAAATGAGCCTAAAAAGAAAGAAAGAAAGAAAGAAAGAAATGAGCCTAAAAAGAAAGAAAGAAAGAAAGAAATGAGCCTAAAAAGAAAGAAAGAAATAAAGAAATGAGCCTAAAAAGAAAGAAAGAAAGAAAGAAAGAAATGAGCCTAAAAAGAAAGAAAGAAAGAAAGAAATGAGCCTAAAAAAGAAAGAAAGAAAGAAAGAAATGAGCCTAAAAAGAAAGAAAGAAAGAAAGAAAGAAATGAGCCTAAAAAGAAAGAAAGAAAGAAAGAAATGAGCCTAAAAAAAGAAAGAAAGAAAGAAAGAAAGAAATGAGCCTAAAAAGAAAGAAAGAAAGAAAGAAAGAAAGAAAGAAAGAAATGAGCCTAAAAAGAAAGAAAGAAAGAAATGAGCCTAAAAAGAAAGAAAGAAAGAAAGAAATGAGCCTAAAAAGAAAGAAAGAAAGAAAGAAATGAGCCTAAAAAGAAAGAAAGAAAGAAAGAAAGAAAGAAATGAGCCTAAAAAGAAAGAAAGAAAGAAAGAAAGAAATGAGCCTAAAAAGAAAGAAAGAATGAAAGAAATGAGCCTAAAAAAGAAAGAAAGAAAGAATGAAAGAAATGAGCCTAAAAAAGAAAGAAAGAAAGAAAGAAAGAAAGGAGCCTAAAAAGAAAGAAAGAAAGAAAGAAAGAAAGAAATGAGCCTAAAAAGAAAAAAGAAAGAAAGAAAGAAAGAAATGAGCCTAAAAAGAAAGAAAGAAAGAAAGAAATGAGCCTAAAAAGAAAGAAAGAAAGAAATGAGCCTAAAAAGAAAGAAAGAAAGAAAGAAAGAAATGAGTCTAAAAAGAAAGAAAGAAAGAAAGAAATGAGCCTAAAAAGAAAGAAAGAAAGAAAGAAAGAAATGAGCCTAAAAAGAAAGAAAGAAAGAAAGAAATGAGCCTAAAAAGAAAGAAAGAAAGAAAGAAATGAGCCTAAAAAGAAAGAAAGAAAGAAAGAAAGAAAGAAAGAAAGAAAGAAAGAAAGAAAGAAAGAAAGAAAGAAAGAAAGAAAGAAAGAAAGAAAGAAAGAAAGAAAGAAAGAAAGAAAGAAAGAAAGAAAGAAAGATAAATTCCTGTTGATGACGTTTTTGTATTGGTATTTTTTTTATCGTTATCGGGATAAATGCCAGAAATTATCGGGATACATTTTTTAGTCCATACCGCCCATCCCTAGTTTACATACACCACTAATAAAGACAGTGCTTTTCTGGATGAATTCAAATGTCAAATTGTTCACCAAGAAATTGTCTTTTTAAATCAACAGAGACAACCAAAGACTCAAAAAGCTGACCCAACAGTAAATGTTGATATGGATTGCTTTTTTAGAAATGCTTCCATGTGTAACAAGTAAAGCACAAAATAAAAGCATGAAAAACAGAAAAACACACACACACACCCCATTAGACACTTTCAGTTCAACGAGGGCCGTTATTCACACACCCATCAAACCACATCAGCTTTTACACTACATAACTAAAATGTAATGATACATGCAAAGTCCATGAATGATAGAAAAGGGCACAAGACCAAAGGTTCTGCAGTAAAATTCATATTTTTGTCAGTGAATATTATAAGTTAAAACTGTGTCAGTAGAGCAGATGCTATTTAAACAAATATTCAAGTGACAAAAACATGGAGAAAATGGACTTGTGTACATAAAATTAAACATGAGGAAGAAAAACAAAAAACTGGAAAAAAAGGTTGTGGTTATAATGTTGTGACACGAGTGAATAAAAGATGGACACAGAAAATAAATGAAACAAGAAAACCAGAAACAGATGCGATGTAGAAAGAACTACAGGAGAAGCAGCCGTCATCTACCTCCGTCTTGAGCCGCCTCTGAGGACGACCATACCGTAGGGGATCCCGATTCCCTACCTCCACGTCCTCTTCCGGCTCTCCGGAGCCAGCAGAGACGGATGCTGAACTTTCTGTGAGCAGCTGAGATTTGTTTCCTAAACGTGTCTCTTTATTTAAATGAGAGTTTTTACAGGTGGGGTCCACTTGTTGCTTGGTCTCGTCTTCTAAGACTGAGTTCTGGTCGGCAGCACACGCAGGTACGGGACGAGCATCACCAGGAGCTCTGGTGGAAGGACTTCTGTCCGTGCTCTCCTCCTGTTCTGCCATGGGCGATGAGGAAGCAGATCCCAGATCAGCCACGGTGGGCAAACGTGGCCCCCGACAGATGCTGCTGTCGCTGGCCGGCTGCTCAGAGTCCTGCACGCCCTCCTCACACACGGAGCTGTCATGTGACTCTGTTGCAGATTCCTCCATTCCAGACTCTCTCTGTTCAGGTATGCTGAGAAGGACAGTACTCCTAGTTCTGGCTGTAGGGCCAACAACAGCTTCCCCTTCTTCTTCTTCTTCTTCTTCACTTGACTCTTCCTCGGCAGAGATGAGCGCAGACGTGACTTCTTCTGCGGGGATTTCTGGAGGACATGCTGATTTACGCAGTTCTCCAAACCTCTCTTTTAGTTCACCGGTAACACTCTTGAAGGTGGATTTGACTTCCCTTTTCTCCACCTCTACCCAGAGCTTCTCATAACGCTTCTGCCATGGGAGCTCATCATTCACAGCGACTCTGTCTTCAGGACCGCTTTGACCTCTAAAGTCACCATGTGCACGCAGGTCAGAGCTGCTCACGTCTAGCTCAGATCTATCTACGGTATCATCTTTGTCCTTTGACGACAATAGCAAACGATGGAAACACAGAACAGACAAAGACAAGAGTTCAAAACCAAGTTTTTATATAATACTCACTTATACGGAGGCATTCATACTATACATTCTCAAAATTCCTCTGAAACCTCTGTTGGAAAATTAGGTTTTTTTAATAATGTAAAAGTCAATTATTTATTTTAACTTCATAGAGATTTATTTGTCTAAAAGTTGTGAGTACAGTCCCACTAACCATCAGTCCACTTCGACTCCTGCTGGCTAAAGTGTATGGGCTCAAATTAATGCCATAAGTATTTTGTATCTGTAAATAAAGTTTGTACTTGTAGAAATATTTTGTGCGTGTGCATAAAATATTTGTACTTGCAAAAAATATATTTGTACTTGTAGATACAAAGCTACAAACCTTTTTACAAAAGCTACAAACTTTTTACAAAGCTACAAACTTTTTACAAAAGCTACAGAAAAGTTTGTAGCTTTTGTAAAAAAGTCTGTAGCTTTGTATCTACAAGTACAAATATTTTTTGCACACGCACAAAATATTTCTACAAGTACAAATATTTTTTGCACACGCACAAAATATACAGATACAAAATACTTATGACATTAATTTGAGCCCATAGAAGTGACCTACACTTAAACTAATTTCTAAGAAAGTAAAAAGAAAACAACCTTGTTTCAAGAAAATTAGAGGACTATTTTAGACTGTTTTGATTATTTTAGGAGTTCTAGTTAAGAACATTCTTCTTACCCCATTGGCAGGGATATTTGAATTAAAATGAGACAATTTTGACTACCGTACATTTATGGAATATTCAACGCATTTCTAGAGGGCCTGTGTTTACAGTGTATATTGAATATTTTCAGTAGCTGTAACTCATATCTGATTATTTTTCAAGGACAGGCGGCCACAGAAATCCAATCATCAATTTTAGTTTTCGTTCAGATTCTGTCCCTTTAAATCGTGGCCGAGATACATGACGATGTGACATGAATTCAATCTGTCATACAAGAATCCATGTGATGTTATTTTGTCTATATGCAGTGAACATTGAGCTGTGCCAGCGACTTGCAACGTGACAGCAGTCCTTGATCTTGTCACACACTTTGGTCCAGTCTTTGGAACCCTCTGTAGTTAAATGTCATCAGTTCCACCCTAAAATGTTAATAACCTGCTTCATTCAGACATTTTCTGTTGTTTGAAACAGACTGAGATCCATTTGATAAGTATCTTGTCTTGAAATGGTGTTTAGGAACATATTCTAACTGGTGTTGACTTAACCAAAGTTAGTCAAAGCGTCTCACCTCTTGTTGATGTTTATCAAACGGCGAGCTACTTTTACTGTCTTTTGTCATCAGATTCGGCTCAGGAGAACCTGAGAAGGAAACAAACACAGCATTTTTAGAGGGCGTGTGCACATATACAAGCTACATCAAAAACCCAAATGATGCTTACCTGGTTTAACCACAGAGGAGGGCTCGGCTCTAGTTTGCAGCTGATTGTCAGCTGGAGAAGCTTTGCAGGAGGAAGTCATCTCTGGTTCCCAATCTGAATCTGAATATCAATCATATAAAAAAGGCAATCGCTTGAGAATAGATTAGTATCTTGAGTTGGAGTTGTATCAGGGCTGGGCGATATATATCGAGATTTTAATATATATCGATATATTTTCAAACGCGATATGGTACGAGACAATATCGTTTATATCGATAAAGCTTATTTTGCAACAAATTGACTTTACATCAACGCTGACTCTTCGCGCTGGCAAAAAATACCTTTGTGTGCTGAAACCTGACAGTGTTGACAGGTTAGTTTTCCTGGCACAAAATCTGTAAAATGTACAGTAGTTGACTTGTTATATTATTATATACTTATACTTGTTATGTTATATTATTAATTATTTGAGATTTGCTCAAAGAGATGCAATATCTGTTTACATGTTTTATTTGAGATTTGCACAAATGTTTTGTTATTTGCACAACTGTCAACCTCAGTGGAAAAGTCTGCCTGTTACTGTCTACATTGTATTAATTGCGTATTGTGTATTGTGTATTTTAATTTAATTGTTATGCAGAAAAGGGATATTTGTTTTATTTTATTCAAGAAGCATTTTTATTCTATATATGCAGGCAGTTTATTTTTTAATTCATTTGTTTTATACATTTTGATATTGTGCAGACCTCTGTTAATAAAGGTACCTGTGTGACATTTTGCACGAGGCTTTGTACTAAAACTGACTGTTTTTTTAAGGGTTTGCCTCAGAAAAAAATCAAGCTAACAGAGATGCTAACAGAGATGCTATGCTATAATGCTTTGGGGGAAACCCCAATTATGGCACAGAAAAAAATATTGATATATATCGAGTATCGCAACTCAGCTAGAACAAGGGACGGCAACCCGCGGCTCCAGAGCCGCATGCGGCTCTTTAGTGCCGCCCTAGTGGCTCCTGGAGCTTTTAAAAAAATGTTTGACCTTTTTTCCTTTTTTTCCTCTTTTTTCCCTCTTCTTTTTTTCTCTTTTTTCCCCTCTTCTTTCTTTCTATTTTTTTCTCTTTTTTCTTACCTTTTCCTTTCCTTTTTAATCTCAATATTTTGACTTTTTTCTCGACATTTTGACTTTTTTCTCAACATTTCAACTTTTTTCTCGACATTTCGACTTTTGTCTCAAGATTGTACTTCAACGTTAATCTTGACATTTCTACTTTCTCGAAATTTCTACTTTTTTTTCAATATTTCGACTTTTTTCTCAACATTTCGACTTTTGTTTCAAGATTGTACTTCAACATTAATCTTGACATTTCAACTTTTTTCTCGAAATTTCGACTTTTTTTTGGACATTTCGACTTTTTTCTCGAAGTGCATAATGAAAAAAAAATCTCCCCCAGTTCTAACTAATATAGAAACATGCAGCATGTGTTGTCTTCATTCTAAGGCTGATACAAGACTTTTCATTTTTTGCGGCTCCAGACATATTTGTTTTTTGTGTTTTTGGTCCAATATGGCTCTAAAACATTTTGAGTTGCCGACCCCTGAGCTAGAAAATATCGAGATATGACTTTTGGTCCATATCGCCCAACCCTAAGTTGTATTACCCACATACTGAAGACATGGATCGTCTTACTACTTGCCTTCCTCACTTTCTGGTTTCTGAATCACCAACGTCCTTGCTCGGGGATGGGGTTGGGGAGCAGATTTGGAGGGCGTGCTAGGCGGCTTATTGTCAGAGCTGATGTTCCTTTGTGGTGTCGGCGGTGCTACGAGAGCAGCGTCTTCTTCCTCCTCATTAGCAGATAAGTTGGAACATTCTGGAAACTCTTCCAGTCCAGGGGAGGCCAGTCTGCGGCCAGGCAGGGTTCTTTTACTGGTAGTACTGGCAGAATCCCAGTCTGACGCATCTATACCATAACACAAGGAATTACAAGTCACTAAACAAAAAGTGAAGCTGCTGTTGATGAAGGGAAAATTTTAGTTTATACCAAAATAACCATTACACCCCTGTGCTTTGAATGTGACGTGTACACATTAAAGTAGACACATTCGTGGCTGTTGAGAAGACCTTGGATTGGCTTATCAATTATTTGGCTCTTTTAAACCAGTGTCTAAAAGGAGATCTAAGACGACAGCTTCTACTGGACACAGTAAGCTTGCTAATCTTTACTGACCTGCTTTTTGGCCTTCAAAAAGGTGTGATGACAGAAACAAAAACAGGTGTGGAAAAAATATCAGTGTTGCACAAAGAGAATAACCTTATTCATAAACTTAAAAACAGAAAGTAGATCTGAAGAATTTGAAACAGAATGTTGCAAAATAAGGAAAATAAATTAGGAACAGCTGAACTTCATGTAGATTTCATCAGGAAAACCACGGCACATTTAGGGTGGAAACAAATGCTGTAAAACTTCTAATGGCAAGTTGTAAACCTGAGCGCTAACAAGGCTGCGTAACGCTCATCAGAAGTCAAAGAAAGTCATTGGTTTTTATATCAAAAGTTATAATAGCAAAATGTGGATCGTCATCGAAAGGAAAATACCTGAAATACAACACCTTGAGATTCAATAACATAATTATAGATGTCTGATATGACACCTCTGGGCACTTGATGGCATTGTTCATATACTTAATGCAGGCGATCGTGATTCAGCGCAGACATTACCTGACAAGCCTCATAATATAATATAGGTAGCGTATG
Organism: Cololabis saira; assembly: GCF_033807715.1. NCBI lineage: Eukaryota > Metazoa > Chordata > Actinopteri > Beloniformes > Belonidae > Cololabis > Cololabis saira. The sequence goes on from NC_084591.1 coordinate 6,818,815, forward strand.
CTGTAGCTACAAAACATTATACCAAGGTCTGTGTGAATACTCGATTCTGATTGGCTGGCACGTTCTCCCCGTTCTCCAGTACCCCCGACGGCCGTCGTGGTGAAGGGTGGCGCTAGAGAGTCTCATTTCTTAGAAAGGAGCCTCATGCTCCTTTAATGAAACGTTTATTTATTTGGATGGTTGATAATATTTATAGCTTAATGAAACGTTTCTTTTTTTGAATGGTTGATCATATATGTAGCCTAAAAAAACGATTTAGGAAACTATCTGTGGACTTTGATTCTTTGAAACAAATATATTTATTACTGTTTGTTACTGTACCTTATACCAAGGTCTGAGTGAATACTCGATTCTGATTGGCTGGCAGGTGCCCATTAAAAGTGTTAATGGACACCTAGAAAACAAGTTCGATCAAATTGCCTGATAACTTTAATATCATTACGCTGGATCAACTGCCAGGTGGTAACCACGGCAACAGAGATTCGGAGAAGAAGAGCCAGTTGTGGCTTGTTATAAAACTAATAATTTCAACTGAAAACACATTAAAGCATGAATAACTGATTTAATATTTATGTTTTTTGGTAAGTGACCGTGGTATAAGCGGGATAATGCCCGCGTCTATGGGCAGAGTTCTCTGAATGTAAACAAATTCACGTTTGTTTGACATTCAGAGAGCTCTGCAGCAGAGGTTTTATAAAGGATGGATGTAAAGGGGCATTCATTGACACACTGAAGCATTAGAAAGCTAACAAGTTAACGAGGGGCACGAAAAAATATAGTATTACAAGAGGGATGTAATGAATAAAGCACAATTCCCAAATACAAAAAAAGGCCGCCGGATAACTCGGATAACTCCTTTCTACCTTTACCTCAAGTTTCCTGTCCAGCTACCTTCACATAAAGGCCAATACAGCCAAAAAATCTTAATAAATAATTAAATAAATAGAAAAAAATACATAAAACAAAGTTGAGAATGCATTATTGAATCCTACCTTCAAGATCGTCCACGTCACCTAATCCCAGGTCTTCCATTAAATCTGTTGAATTGAAACAAAACATAGTATTGAAAAAAAAAACAGTTCCTCAAATCATCTTTTCGTTTAATTTTTTGACTTCATTCTGTTTACCCGTCTTTTGATCGAAGTCTTTTTCAAGTTTGCTTAAAACATTAAGCGGTTGCCATTTTGCCTTCCCGTTCTGGTAGAAAAGAAAAACACTTTGTTTGTTTTGAACACATCACAGTTTCTCTCCTTCCCTGAAACATATTCATGCGTTTCATTTGCATTTGGAGGTCTGACAGTAGAAAGTCGGCAACATAACTACCCAGGTATGTTTGTGTTTTATTAAAAACAGTTGCGCCATATGGGGCTGTTAGTCAGTGAGCACCTTGCTATGATGCTTGCATTTAAAAATAAACATTTAACATTGATAAAAACTGCTTTCCGGATCAATAAATGAATGCTTCTAGTTTTCCTGCAACTTTAAAGTAGTTGTCTGATCTTTCCCAGCGCTGAATTCTGACTTCCGAGACAAATTAGATGAACATACGTCTTTTTGCGTGGTTTCGTCTTCTTCAACTATTCCATCTTGATTGTCATCATTATCGCTGTTGCCTGCCAGACAAGACAAGAAATGTTGGTTAACTTTACACTGCTTTTTTCTGTAAGTACATAAACAATAACCTGACGGTGCAGAAGAAGCTTGGATGAACAATGCAGAAAGCATTCATGCAAATGAGCCTAAGGTTATTTTTCATGAACATGCAATACATCAGCATTTACAAACACGCATTTAACCAGTACTCGAGTTCTCACTCATCTTTTTTTTTTTACAACTCGAGTTGTAAAAAAAAAAAATCAGGGGGGATGGTGGATTTTATCATAGGGGGACAGATAATTTGTGCTGATTACAAATAATATAATATATTACAAATAATAGCAGTGACCAAAACACCTGCAGAAATACTGCAGGAATGACATAGCAGCAGTTAAATGCAGCCTTCTGTAAGCTTTAAATATCCACTGGGCTTACATCAAATACATCAAAACACAACAATAAAAAACTGTTTTCTGAACTTATCAATATGACTCTGTCCTTCACAGGATAAGTAACATGGATCACTGCAAAAACTCAAAATCTTAACAAGAATATTTGTCTTATTTCTAGTTAAAATGTCTCATTTTAGTAAAAAAAATCTCATTACACTTAAAACAAGACTCATCACTGGAAAAAAACAACAATTTTCACCTGTTTCAAGTAGATTTTCACTTGAAATGAGTAGACAAATCTGCCCGTGGAACAAGATTTTTTTGCTTGTAATAAGAAGATAAATCCCACTGGCAGATGTTCCTACTTATTTCAAGTGAAAGTTTACTTGAAACAGGTGAAAATTGTCAAATAAGTTATTTTTCTGGTGTTATTTTTCTGGTGATGACTCTAAATGTTGAAATAGCAGTAAAACCACATTCATTGATGAAATGACATAAGGGATGGAAAGGGGGGATGGCAGTTTTACAGGGGGGATGATTTTGACCATTTTTATTTCAGGGGGGATGCCATCCCCCTCATCCCCCCTCATCCCCCTTCAACTCCAGTACTGCATTTAACACATACTAGTTGATGGACTTCAGGATCAGCAAAGATTAGTAGTGTTTAAACACCTATTTAAAACAAGCAGGTTAGCAAGCAGGTTAATTATAATGGGTGTGTTCCTGGGAAGCGGGCAGGACGGAGCCAAGCATGCTGCATGCATTCCCTGATGGTGAGGCCTCTAGTGTGATTAGTCTTAACTTCATACCCTCTCCCTGGCTGCTTTTTGGCCTGCCTACACGCCTGTGAGGCTCTAGCTCTGCCATCCCGACGCCTCCCTTACCTCTTAAAAACGAAGGAACGTAAAACAAGTCTACAAAAGAGAAACAACAAATTGTTGTAACGTCTGTTTTAATTGACAGGATTTATGCTGCACTATGTTTTAAGTGAAAATAGCCAGTTTGAACGGATGCATCAATACATTGAAGCATCAATACCGATACATGATAAATAAGGGGAGATTGTTTCTGCGGCATGAAATGGTGCTTGGAGAATATTGACAGCATTTTTTTTTTTTAAAGAAACATAAGAAAACAAAGCAATACTGTAAATACATTAAGATGCCCTGAAGAGAACTTACTTTCTTTGGGTTTTTGCTCTCTGGTGGGCAGCTCTTGGCTGTGGGTATGTAAACCTTCTTTCTCTTCATGTAGTTGGTTGGAGTTTTCAGAGTGTGACTGGAAAAGAGCAGTCGTTCTCTTAGAAGCTTCAAGGCAAATATGTGGCGTTAAAGTTTTTAACACGTGTTAGCTAGCTGTACCTCAGAGCCCCTCGAGTCCTGGTCTTCTTCCCCTTCCTCCAGACCCAGCTCAGACAAGAAATCTATTCAAAGGATGCGGATGGATTACAATGGTATAATATAGTATTTGATTTTATGAAATCCAAATCATAATATTGATTATGAAAAGGAAAAATAACTGTTAAAATTATCATGTTATCTACAATAATAAGCTGCAGTAACAATATTAATTTAGGTTTCCAGTGTCTAAGGGGGACCGGATTGACCGGGTAGTAGATGTATTATCTTACTAGACTTTTATCAGTGGTGTCCCTCTTTGAACAACAGCTAGATGACCTGAACACTTGCTATATTGCAGTCAAGTTAATTCTGAAAAACCATCATTTGGGACGTATATTTCCTTATGACTGTTGAGTACTCCCTGGTAGGCCTGTGTTGAAAAGATCCGATTCTCCGATTTTAAATCAATTCTCATATTAATTCCTAAAAATCGATTCATATGTCTAAAGATCGATTTAAAAAAAAAATAAATAAAAAATTTTCATCATTACATTACAACTTTTGGTTATTTTTTTGTTTATGCTGTTAATGTTTTGTTGGACACGAGAATAACTGGTGCCATGTTTTTGCCTTTAAATATGTTTAAAGGTATAAAAACATTAAAGTTTTCAGTTATAATTGCATAAATTGTCTATATTTATTTGCTTTATACTGTCTTGGGGTTACATTTGCATAAATGTTTAAAACCAAATCCTCATAAAAAGCGATTTCTTTCGTCCTCTGTTTCCTCCCTGGATCTGTTTGGTAATTCTGACCCACGATGTTTCTGTTTCAGTTCTATCAGCATTCTGGGAGCTGATTGGTCCTTACAGCATCATTAGCTGCCAATACTTGCTGTTGAATCTCAATATAATACTAGTATTAATATGTTGCATAACTTGACAGTCATATAATTCATGCAACAGCTGAAAAAAGTTTTATTAACACTAACCCAAATCAATATCGGATCGAATTGGATCGAATCAAAGCGTGATAATCGATTCTGAATCTTAAGAATCGGAATTTAATCGATTTTTGATATTTGAATCGATCCCCAGCCCTACTCCCTGGCCAGCCAGACCCATTAATGTTATGAATATTCTCTCTCTTGAAATGGGTCTGGTACCCCATCACACTCACAGCCCTTTCCACCAGTGCAAAATATCCCGAACCAATCACAACAGCAGCAGGGTGAGCTTTATGTGGCGATCCATACAGGACAGTCCAATAATAGGATAGTCCAATATAAGAGCCACAATTCAAAACAGTGAAGACATTTGCCTTCACATGCTATATATTCTGTGGTTCCATGCCCACAGCAGTTTCTTCTACATCAGTGGGTCCTGCTGACTGGAAATCTGAGTCAAATCCAGAGGAGCCACACTAATTCTTTGTAACCAAGAGGAAAACAACTAGGATGGCTGTCCAGGCTACGTGAAGTTACACTTGTGCATGTGGAAATCGTATAATTTATACACTTTCTGTCAATATCAAAAGCATGATTGAATGAAACCTCGAGGAAAATGTATAGAAAAGTAATTACCCTCTGAATAAGTGAATGTCATCACCTTAACAGAAACTATTCATCTTACGGATCTTGTGTGTGAAAACAGTTTAAGTGTCACTTGTTTCATGTAGAATGAATTGGCAGGCACCATGTTTGTGTACATCGTCCAGTGTGGGGGCAGGACTGCATCCGGGTTTCAGTGTCATTAATAAACATGCAGACGCAGCATTTGCTCAGACGGAACTACAGTACTTTTACCTCTCTTGTTATTTCTGACGGCTTCAGCTTCAGGAACTCTTGAAGAAGCAGGAGACTCCCCACCATCTCCAGGCTTATCATTCTCCTCTGAAATGTCTCCTTCCTCAACTTGCCCCTCATCTTCCTGGTTGTCTTCATCCTCAGTGGAATCGTCTGTCTGTATATGAAAAATTAAACCGCTTATTCATATCAACATGTCTTAAAAACACATGCAGTGAGTTTGTATCTACAATACATCCAATGAACACCAAGAACCACAAAAAAAAAGAGGTATCTCTAAAACTGTTTATTACGAGCAGAGGTGGGTAGAGTAGCCAAAAATTGTACTCAAGTAAAAGTACTGTTACTTCAGAATAATATGACTCAAGTAGAAGTAAAAAGTAGTCATCCAAATAATTACTTGCGTAAAATTAAAAAAGTACTTGGTGAAAAAACTACTCAAGTACTGAGTAACTGTTGAGTAACGTCTGATTTATTTTTTTAACACAACCATTCAAACAGACAAAAGTACAAAATAATCATCTTCAGGTAAATTAAATCAATAAAATAATAAAATAAATTAAAATGAATAAAAAATAGCTTAAATTAAAATAATCTTAAAGTAAATTCAAGTACTTTAATAAATAATAAAATAAATAAAATAATAACAGAATGAAAAAATAAATTAAGCACAAGTAGCACGAAATTTCAATCCTTTGTACTTTTCTTTTTTAACCAGGCAGAACTAGAACAAACATGAACTCATAGAAACTCTGTGTGTGTGTTTGAGTCTTTGTAAATGTGACAAAACATTTTTCCCAAAGACTTACTCAGTGATGTCATGAGATTGACGCGTACGTGGATAAAAGGGACAAAAGAAAAGTAACAGCTCAACGTAGCCTAATGTAGCGGAGTAAGAGGAACAGTTTCTTCTTCACAAATCTACTCAAGTAAAAGTAAAATGTATAGTGATTCAAAACTACTCCTAAAAGTACAAAAGTTCCCAAAACTTACTCAAGTAAATGTAACGGAGTAAATGTAACTCGTTACTACCCAGCTCTGATTACGAGTAGCCACACATTACACACCACTGTTTTACCTGAAGATCAGTCTCTTCCATGTCTCTGAGCTCATGCTCTCCCATGCCCGTGTCCTCCGCCTCATCAGACGAATCTACACCAACATCGTCAATATCAGTCTGAGGTAGCGGTTCAGAGGCGTCCCCGCCTAAAACACCTTCTCCACCACTGGTGTAGTCTCTTGTGGGTGGACTGGAAAATGTGTTTTCCCTCGTTGGTCCTTTATTAAGGTCATGTGATACCTGCCTGTTTTCAGCAGCATCTTCAAGTGGCAGGTATGATGTTAATCTAGGCTCATTCTCATCTGCCGTCTTATCTTCACGCAGACATTCATCAACAGCGTCACCGGTGTCGTCTCTCTCGTCCAGCTTTGTGACTGTGGTGCTGACAAAGTCATACAGCAGCTTCTGATGCTCGCTGTCGGAGTCCTCACTCTCATCTTTTCTCAGACTGGATTTCCTGTCAACCGCCAGTGTTTCATGCTCTGCCTTGCTATCTTCTACCAATTCATCTTCTTCATCAATAAAAGAATGAGAATCCACTTCATTACTGTAATCAGTCACCACGTTGTCTTGTTTTGTAACAAACTTCTTGCCAGTAGCGTTTGTAGTCCCCGACTGTTGTGACGGTAAATGGACCGGGCTAGACTGAAGTTCAGCTTTCATCGTCATCTGTTTTTCTGGATCGTCACTTTCATCTTCTTCATCCCAACTATTATCTTCGTTCTCGGTGTCTGAGTCTGTTTTTCTTTCCATTTGTGTCTCACGAGCCACTGACTCTGCATCGTCGTCGTCATCGTCATCGAGTCTTTGGTTTCTGCTTGCGTCTTCATCTTCAGGTGCAGAAGACACCATGGGGGACGGGTCATTTGACTCTTCTCCAAAATCCTTATCCTCTTCTTCCCAAGAGCATTCTTGCTTTTCTGCGGTTTGGTTTGGTGTCAAAACATTTGGCTTTGAGTCTGGTGACATCACGTCACTATTAATGACAGGGCTGATAGCATTCCGGTCATTTTCAGAGGAATCCCACTCTGATTCCTTTACAGAATCTACACATGGTTTGCTTTTTGACTTAGGAGAGCTGACTGAACTCAACCCTGCAAATGATTTAGATTCCTCTATGACCATCTTGGGCGAAACACATTTTATAGAGGCGGATGAAGAATCCCATGTAGTGTTCGGTTGATCGTGATCTGGACTTGGTGCTATTTTAGTCTCATTTGGCTCCAAATCTTGTACTTGGACTTCAATTTTCTGTTGAACGATCACATTTCCCTCACTTTTTTTGGGCATGTCAATGTCACTGCCCTCTGGAGAGGACCCCCAAGAGGACAAGTGTTTCTCACCTTTAACAGCCTTTGATTCAGCATCTTCATCAGACTGACTCTCAGCATTTTCTGTTTCAACCTTGGCTAACACGTTTCTCTGAAGAGCAATCAAAGCGCTGCAACTAAGTCCTGTTTTACCCTCCTCTTTATCGCTGTCATTCCACGTTTTATCACCGCTGTTTTCTGTATCGTTCCACGAGTCATCATCAGCTTCGTCTTTTTCCTTTTGTCTTCCAGAGTCATCCGCTTTTGCCTCGCCACCTGATAAAGGTTCTGTGCAATGTCTAGGTGATTCTGATAAACCTTGCCCTAAAATGATCTTCTTATCCGATGACATCAGGGATTCCTTCTCCAGGCTTTCGTCCTCATCAGAAAATTTGGATTCTACCCTGATGGCCGACACGACGCAGTCGTCTGCTCCGGATAATGATGTTGCGACTGCATAAGCTGCTGTTCCGGCAGAGCAACTCAGATCAGCGTTTTCAGTATCTGCTTCAGCTTCAACGGGAGTCCCAGCGTTGTGACAGACGGTACCGGGCCTGTCGTAGATCTCTACAGTAACGGAGGGTTTCTGCGTATCTTCAAATTCAGTCATGTCAGCCTGGACAGCAGCTCCAGCACTGTCATCCTCTTCCTCATCTTCATTCTCTTCCTTTTCATAACTTTCTTCTTCTTCTTCTTCATCATCATCATCGTCATCCTCCTCTTCATCTTCTTCATCATCATCCTCATCTTCTTCTTCCTCATCCTCCTCTTCGTCCTCTTCGTCCTCCTCCTCCTCCTCCTCATCTTCATCTTCTTCTTCTTCTTCTTCTCCAGCTGAGCTTCCCTCTTGAGAGTCTGACCCTTTATTACTACCGGGGTGCTGCTCTGAGAGCTTTCTTGTTTTCCTCTCAGGTGAGTTTTCAGCTTTTTTTTCAGCATTTAAGAAACAGCAGAAGGAGAGAAAGATATAACAAAGATGTAAATGACGAAGCTTTGACACAAACATTTTACCTTTCTGTAGTTTGGAAGAGTGGAAGTCATCTGGGGTGCTTTGGGAAGGGAACTGGGAACTGGGAGAGGATCTATTGGGTGCTGCAGAGTGCTGGTGGAAGACAAAGCCTTCGGAGCTGGAACTGCCGGGACTCTAATTTCATTTTCTGACTCTGAGTCTGTGCCACTCAAGGATGTGTCAGGTAGTTCGGAGGCTACAGGGCAGGCAGGGTAACAGATTACTACCAAAAAACGATGAGCTACACAGAGACTAAGGCCACGTTTACACATAGCCGGGTATTTACAAAAACTGATATTTCCCCCTCTACGTTTTGAAAAATACCCTCGTCTACACGAACCCGGATAAATACGCTGTTAAGGTGCTATGAGCATCCAAACCTGCAGGGGGCAGTGTAACGAGAAGATAAAGTCATGCTAGCCAATCAGAATCCTGGAAAAAAACATCAACAAATGACACGTGTGAAGCCTGAATAATATGTTTCCGCGTTAAACCGACGGCGTAGCCTACGTACGGTGCACGTCGCCGCGTACCCTACGCCGTAGCTCTGCGTTGGTGTAACGCGGAACCATAAATCAGCCTTGACTCCCAGTTACTTCCAAGACGGAACGAGAGTCTTTCCTTTGGAGTGACAGAGAAGTGGAGTATTTTAAGTGTGACTTTCGAATATAAAACAGGTAAAATACAAGAAAATATTGACGGTGGCCAAACAAATTGTAAACACAGGTCGCACACATGACGCTGGTGACGTTTCTGTCTCATAATGTGACGTTCTGAAGCCTAAATCTTCAGTTTTTGAAAATCTCCACTTTGGCCGGAGTTTTCAGAAATTATCGTTTTCAGTGACTTTAAGCTTCGTTTTCGTGTAAACGAACGGCCAAAACGCATGAAAACGCCACCGTTTTTGCTACGTGTAAACGGGGCCTTAGGCACCCCTTAACAGCGGAGTCATGCGGGTTCGTGCAAATGAAGAGATTTTGAAAACGATCTCGTGTAAACGATGGAATTTTTCAAAACGTAGAGGGGGAAATATCTGTTTTTGTAAATACCCGGCTATGTGTAAACGTGGCCTAAAGCTGAACATGACAAAGAGCTAAAAGCTTATCTGTACCTTTTCCCTTCTTAGATCCAATCATTTTGCTTAGGTTTACTTTTAGTGGTTTCTGAAATTCAGAACATGAGATGAAGGTTAGGACATAATTTACAAAATAAATAATCATATCTGTAGAGATGACTCGAACCAACCTTTTCAAAAGAAGCCGATTCGTCTTCATCCTCTGAAGTCAGCCATTCATCAGCAGCACTTTTTGAAACTCTGAAAAAGGCAGATGAACACTTACAGTAGGGAAGTCAGTTTTTATAATAAACTGTAGAAAGCAGTGAGAAAAGTGCTTTATATATTTTGTATTGTACTATGTTTATTCCCTACATTACATACTGTTTAGAAATATGGGGGACTGCATATTTTACCCATACTAAACCGATCTTTATTCTTCAAAAAAGAACGGTAAGGATTATCACAAAATCAAATTATAGAGAACCGTCAAATGAATTATTTATTAAATTATGGGGATTTAAATTCATGGATTTAGTGAAATACAAAATAGCATTGATAATGTACAAAATGTTCAACAGATTGTTACCTAGTAAAATTGTAAGCATGTTTAAAATAAGGGTAAGTTGATATGAGCTTCGAGGGAAACATATGATTGAAAAACAAAAATCTAGGACTAAAATTAAAAAATCAATGTATTACTGTAAGGGGTGTAAATAGATGGAATTCACTTGATGAAAAATTGAAGATGTGCCAGTCGATTCATGCATTCAAACGTTTGTTTAAGTTTAATGTGTTTGAAAAATATGAGGGATCCAGTAGATGATACTATTACGGAATTATGTTGGGGATTGCGTAAACAATATGATTTTTTTGTATGATGTTTTGTATGTTGCGATCTGAATAAGTTGATCATGTGAGAAGGGTAGGCGTAAATAAGCAATAGCTTCAGCCTATTCCTTTTCGGTTAGGTCTCTTTATTATGTGAACTAATGCTTTCTGTTGGTGTCTAAATTCTGAATGTCCTGGCCGAAATAAATATATTTTCATTCATTCATTCATTCATTCATTCATTCATTCATTCATTCATTCATTCATTCATTCAGAAAATTGCTCACCGACTTAATGACTCTGACTGCGAATTGTCTTCAAAATCTGTAAAAAAAAAAAGAAGAAAGAGAACTCACTATTCAACCGATCAATGACAATTTCTGCAAGACATGTCAATAATCCAATAATAAAACTACCAAATAGCGACATATTGAGAGCATCTAAAGCTTAAAAAGCATTTTGATTACGACACCACAACTAAGCAGCAGGGGATCTGCATTTTCTAAAAGCAGGAAAAAGATGATGTATCTGTCGAGATTGTTAGCATTTACTGCCAACAAACTGAAACTTTTTGACTCCATTTAGTCACAAAGTTCATCTAAGCGTAGTACCTCCCCCTGCTTCATTTGCTCCATGCTCTAGATCCAGTCAAAAGGATTTGCATGAGGAATAAATAAGATGGTAAAAGTCAGTACGAACAATAACAAGTACTTTCAGTCTGTGCTATGTGATGGAAACGTCTTTACCTTCTTTGTCAGCGGCTGGTCCTCCCAACGCGAAGCCTGCTTCAACATCATGGGAAGGACTGCCCAACATTTTCTTCTTCTTGTTCTGACTTTGATGTGATCCTGAGGCCCCGTCAGTTCTCTGAGTACCGTGATCTATGATCAGGAGGGAACAACTGTAAAAGAAACAAGAAATCCATAATGTCATAGTCCCGAAAATGCACAAGGAACTTAAAAAAATTATATTAATATCTGCAGTTTAGCTGTGCACTACGGAGCCCCTGTGGTGACATTTGAAAAAAATAAAATAATGCGTGGCCACGCATTATGTATCTCGTGCCCACACATTATTTTACTCCTGGATGCATTATAACCTACTGTCTGGACTTCGTGGATGCAACTTCCTTGGTGAGATGGTTATTCATCATTAATAACGGTAATTTCAGCGGTCGGCAACCCGAGGCTCCAGAGCCTTGACTCTTTAGCGCCGCCCTAGTGGCTCCCTGGAGCTTCTTTAAAAATGTTTGACCTTATTTTCTTCTTCTTTTTTTTCCTTTTTTTTCCTTTTTTTTCTTCCTTTTTTTCTCTTTTTTCCTACTTTTTTTCAAAAAAAATTTTCTCTTATTTTTTCTTCTTTTTTTCCTTTTTTTATTCCTTTTTCCTTTTTAATCTCGCCATTTCGACTTTTTTCTCTAAATTTTGACTTTTTTCTCTAAATTTAGACTTTTTCATTGACATTTTGACTTTTTTCTCAAAATTTTGACTTTTTCATCTCCATTTCGAATTTTTTCTCGACATTTAGACTTTTTTCTCGAAATCTTTACTTTTTCCTCGAGATTTCCACTTTTTTCTCGAAATTTCCACTTTTTTCTCGAAGTGCATAATGAAAAAAAAATCTTCCCCCAGTTATAACTAATATAGATACATGCAGCATGTGTTGTCTTCATTCTAAGGCTGATACAAGACTTTTCATTTTTTGCGGCTCCAGAAATATTAGTTTTTTGTGTTTTTGGTCCAATATGGCTCTTTCAACATTTTGGGTTGCCGACCCCTGGTCTATTTATATTAAAGAGCAAGAGTATTGTCATGGCGAGTGTAGTAATAACATGTGACATTTGAAAAAAATAAAATAATGCGTGGCCACACATTAATGACTCGTGGCCACGAGTTATTAATGCGTGGCCAGGGGCTCCGTAGTGTTCCACTTGCAAACCACAAATACATAAATCAAATGGAAAATACCACTCAAGGAGGAGAAAAACAACAACACAAAAACAGGAAGAGCTTACGGATGATGCTCATTCATGACTGCATAGTCATCAGCCGACCATCCTTTAGTGTCCTTGAGTTTGATGTCTGCTTTAAAGTGCAGGAGCAGCTTCACCATACTGATTTGTCCATTGCCAGCAGCTAACATTAATGGAGACCTGGAGGCACAATCAGTAACACCATACTCACTGTAAACAACGGTGAAAGAACACTGTTATGAAGTATTCACAATTAATTATTTGTTGTTAAATACTGACCTTTGGTCTCGGTCCACACAATTTATTTCTGCCTCCTTCTTTAGGAGAAACTCAGCCATTTCAATGTGATCTTCACGGACTGCTACAGTCAAGGGCGTAAAACCCTCCTAAACCAGAGACCACAAGAATATTTTTACCGTAGGCTCATGCACTCCAAGGACGGTTTATGGTTTTGTGTTGTAACTACACACATAGCCTATGTATGGGGCCTGCGCTTAAATGTCGATGTGTTTGCTTTCGTCTGTACGTACACCACCAAACATGATCTGCCAGTGAGGTTTCATTTGGATCTTGCTGAAGCTCTCAGTACTGAACTTTCTACTGCTTACTTCCTCCATGTACTTAAGACATGGCAGATCTGGTTGGAGTCGGATGCAAGTTGAACAACAGTTTCCTTCACTGAAATAACAACAACGTGTCCACCCAGTTTGAAAATGTGGGAGACGAAGTGGAAGCCAGAAATGTGTAGCAAAAAATGCAATGCTGGCAAGTGGACAGATTATAGCTGCTGAGGTCCACGTTAATCCAACTCCGTTACATTTCTGGTGACTAGGAATGGGCGATATTTTACCGTTCACGATATACCGTCAAATAAATTCCCCACGGTAAGAATTTGTCATCTCGCGGTAAAAAACGATAAATTCCTGTTGATGAAGTTTTTGTGTAACAAACATGGCGGAAGGCGGATCTGAGAGCGAGGAGCCTGTTGTTAAACGAGGCTCCAGCTCAATTATCTGGAACTTGTTTGGATTTAAAAAGAGTGTCGAGGAGCAAACATCATCTATTATATGCAGAGTCAGCAAAAAAACAGTGAGTGCAAAGGATGGCAATACAAGTAATTTATTAGCATCTTATTTATTTAGCATCTTTGCTGAGGCTGCTGCCCCCGCGACCCGGGAACGGATAAGCGGCGGACGATGGATGGATGAAATTTTACATTATATATAACATATTATTATAACAGCTGCTGCTGAGGTCTCCACCAGAGTGGTGTAATAATTGGTGTAGTTTAGGCCGCGTTCAGACTGCAGGCAAATATCCGATTTTTAGCCCATCCAGATTGAAACTGGATGACTCTTTTGAAGTCTGAACAGTCCCAAACCGCATGATATCCGATTTTTGCAAACCAGATCGAAACCACCTCCAGGAGGTAGTTTCATATCCATATCTCATTTGGGCAGATGCGTGTCAGTCTGAACAGTCCAAACACTCAGATCGGATATGACTGTCCCAGACGCTCCAAACCACCCGCCCATTTCCAATTGTGGAGCTACTCATCCTTTCACAGAGAGCATGTACAATCTCTGATGTCACGTCAAAAACTATTATTTGTAGTTTGAGTGTTGCAAATTCACATTACAAATCATGTTTTAATAGCAGAAAAAAAGACCGCATTTCCACGTAGGTGCGGGTCGCCGCGTACCCTACGCCGTAGGCTCTGCGTCGGTGTAACGCAGAACCATAAATCAGCCTTCAGTCGCGCTGTGAGCCTGAACCTGCAGCCCGTCAGCCCCTCTCCTCCTAGGAGGAGAGGTTATGGAGCGGGGCTGCCAGTTATTAATTGCTGGTTCGTTTTGTTAACTCTGAGCTTTGTTGGTTGGTTTGTTAGTTTGCTGGTGGTTTAGTTCTGAACACCTTTCTCTGTTTCTCATTTTTCTGGGACGTCGGGTCCCTCCGCCGAGACACAACTTTTGCTGTATGCGTTCATTTTTATGTCTAAAAATGATGCGCAGTGCCGACCCAATCAGAAACGGTACAGATATTTTGGAATTTTTTTATATATATAAAGAAATACATGACTTCACACAATACACGCGCTGGGTGACGCCTCCGCTCCGACGTCGTTGCTACGGCAACCCGTCAGATCAGTCAATGATGTGGCCCAGTCTGAACAGAGCCATATCCGATATGGACACTTGCTAAAAACAGTGTGGACAGTCGGCCCTGAAAATCGGATATGAGAAGGAATCAGATATATATCCGATTTGCCTGCAGTCTGAACGCGGCCTTAGTAGCATTTAGTATTCTTTTAGAGCAGTGTTTTGGGGGCTCCAAAGACTGAATGTGGTGATAAATTTATAGTTAAAAAGATGGAGTTGAATTGGTATTTTTTTTTATCGTAATTTTTATCGTTATCGGGATAAATGCCAGAAATTATCGTGATACATTTTTTAGTCCATACCGCCCATCCCTACTGGTGACATGTATGTCTCACTACAGAGGTACGGAGAAGAGCTGCCATTTTACCCAATATATAATATATGATCAGTTAAGAATCAGTCTTATCTGGTAACATAATGCTAAATGGTCCACACCTACACATCATTTTTTACACCATATCCAAGCAAAGCACCTCCTAATTTGCTTCTCATTCACCCACTCATGCAGTGTCTCTTATTTTCCCCAGGGATGCTTCAAATGCAGGAACTGAAACCTTCCCGTCAGAGGACAACTCACTCTAATCACTGGTCCACAGCCGCAAAGTTGATTTTTATGTATCATTGATGTGAGAATACACTTAAGCTGGCTTCAAAAAGAAGTACACGTTCAAAAACTGTTACTAAAAACTGAAACGTGTTCGGAATTACCTTGTTTTGGGCATTTATTTCAGCCCCATGCTGCAACAATAGCACAGCGGTGGATACAGATGGGATGTTTACTGCTAAATGGAGGGCTGTGTTACCATTGACGTCCAACAGGTTAGGCTGAGCATCATTTTCCAACAATATGCTCACACAGTGCTCATGCTGGCCCTGGACCGCCTGTTAAAGGGAAGAATTAGCATAAACTCAGACACAGGTACAACATCTGAGGGAAAGAGGAAAACCATGACATTTACATTTAATTAGGATTCACACGTTCATGGAGTAACACCTCCCAGGATTACCTTCATTAAGGCGGATCTATTTTGATTGTCGCATAGGTTAAGATTGGCTCTGCTCCCCACAAGGAACTGCACCACCTCAGCATGACCATTGGCACAGGCAATATGAAGAGGAGCTCTGCAACACCAAGGGAGAGGGTTTGACACAATGCAAACATTAGAGTTCTGACTTGATCACTTTCACTAATCCCTTAAAACACTTCTAAAGATGTTTTGAACAGTTCAAATACTTTTCCAAAGAGTGTGACATCACATACTTCACGTGACCATGTACATTTTTCTACTTTAAGTGTGTTACGATTTTATGAAATTGTTAAAGGTATGAGGGGTTTTTCTATAAGATTCTACACTGGTGGTTACTTTCAACGCAGGAACACATCCTGGTTTGTAGCACTAGATTGTTTAGCTGAGTTCTTCTTTAGGTGAAGACAATGAAGAGAAACAGATGTTTTAAAACTAATAGTTTCCATCCTGTTTTTCTCAAAGTTTTAGTGATCTTAGGTATTTGCTGAGTTAGCATCTTAAGTAAGAAACCATCAGCAGGATATATATGGCTGAAAATGTGACATGTTTAGGTTTCTTTCCCCACAGATGTCTCCACGGATAAGGTTCAACATCGGCTCCTATAACATACAAAACACCTCCCTGTTCAGTATAAATAGGGCTGGATTGATGACCACTGCATGCATTTCTCTCCTACCTATGTGGTTTGAGAAAAGTGTACCTCCAACTGGACAATATTGTGCATGATATAATAAAAGCTTATATTAACATTTGATTCTGTTCACTGGTTTTCTTATGGTGCACCAGACAAACGAACACGAGGATCTTTCAAGTGCAATGATCAAAAAATACTTCATACATAACGGATGTCAAACATTGATGTGTTTCAGTTTAAGGGATTCATCTGTGGAATGGCTGTAGAATGTTTTGGAAATGGAAATTAAAGAGTGCAGTACATACCAAATATTTTTAAAAATATTGAAGAACAAAATGCTCATTAAGTATGATCATATTGTATGAGTGTTTATGTAAGTGTCAGAACTTAAATAGATAATAGGTTTATGCAGTATATTGAATGTTTTTAATGTACAAAAAGTATATGAAATGTTTTTCTTTTAATTGATTTACTGCTCTGTATCGGTTTATGTAGGAGCTGACAGAAATTGATTATAAAGGGTTAGGGGTAATAAGCTAAGCTTCAGCCTACACCTTTTCGCACTTGTTTTGTTTATATATTTTGGTCTAATGCAATATTAGCATTAACTTCAAGTTTATTTGTTGCTTTCTTCTCTTTTGAATTTGAATTCTTATTTTGGAAATGACCGAAATAAACAAACAAATACTCTTTACAAGCCACATGGCAAACACTCTGCTATTTCTGACAATCCAAATACAAAATAGGTTCCATGCAGCAGGAATTTATACACCAAAAATGTCTTACAGATTTAGGCAAGAATTTAAGAAATATTGATACATGCCATTCATTGTCTCAGTGCACCTCTGTTTATTCAATACCAGAAGCTTCTAATACGTGCAATCAAGACCTGAACTTCAACAGCCATCTAAAGCTTATCACTAAATCTGCCTTTTACCACCCGAACAACATTTATAGAATTAAGGGGTTTCTGTTTAAACAAGACATAGAAAAACGTATTCATGCATTCATTTTCAGTAGGTTGGATTATTGCAATGGCATCTTTACAGGCCTGAACAAGAAATCTATCAGGCAGCTGCATCTGATCCAGAACGATCCGCCAGAGTCCTTACAAACACCAGGAAACTGGACCACATTACACCAGGAAACTGGACCACATTACACCAGGAAACTGGACCACATTACACCAGGAAACTGGACCACATTACACCAGGAAACTGGACCACATTACACCAGGAAACTGGACCACATTACACCAGGAAACTGGACCACATTACACCAGGAAACTGGACCACATTACACCAGGAAACTGGACCACATTACACCAGGAAACTGGACCATATTACACCAGGAAACTGGACCATATTACACCAGGAAACTGGACCACATTACACCAGGAAACTGGACCACATTACACCAGGAAACTGGACCATATTACACCAGGAAACGACCATATTACACCAGGAAACTGGACCATATTACACCAGGAAACTGGACCACATTACACCAGGAAACTGGACCATATTACACCAGGAAACTGGACCACATTACACCAGGAAACTGGACCATATTACACCAGGAAACTGGACCACATTACACCAGGAAACTGGACCACATTACACCAGGAAACGACCATATTACACCAGGAAACTGGACCATATTACACCAGGAAACTGGACCACATTACACCAGGAAACTGGACCATATTACACCAGGAAACTGGACCACATTACACCAGGAAACTGGACCACATTACACCGGGAAACTGGACCATATTACACCAGGAAACTGGACCACATTACACCAGTGTGGCAAGGTGCGTGCCACGGGGGCCCGACCGACAGGATGGAGAGACACGGAGTTTTGTGCAGACCCTCTTTATTTACCCACAAACACCACACACAGTGCAGAAGCACCTTCACAGCAGCT
The DNA here is from genome assembly GCF_033807715.1 of Cololabis saira. Taxonomy (NCBI): domain Eukaryota; kingdom Metazoa; phylum Chordata; class Actinopteri; order Beloniformes; family Belonidae; genus Cololabis; species Cololabis saira. The sequence goes on from NC_084591.1 coordinate 6,836,933, forward strand.
TCACAGGCCCTTTCTGCTGTGCAGCTATGCCTTATGAAGGCTGGCAGAGTGGAGAGGCTGATTGGGCCCACCTGTGCCCTAATCAGCCTGAGTGGCTGCAGCTCCTCCACCCTGCCACAACCAGGAAACTGGATATATTACACCAGGAAACTGGATATATTACACCAGGAAACTGGACCATATTACACCAGGAAACTGGACCATATTACACCAGGAAACTGGACCATATTACACCAGGAAACTGGACCACATTACACCAGGAAACTGGACCATGTTACACCAGGAAACTGGACCATGTTACACCAGGAAACTGGCCCATATTACACTAGGAAACTGGACCATGTTACACCAGGAAACTGGACCATGTTACACCAGGAACCTGGACCACATTACACCAGGAAACTGGACCACATTACACCGGTCATGAAATCGCTACACTGGCTTCCAGTGAGTCAAAGGATAGAGTTTAAAATCTCACTGCTGGTCTACAAAGACCTGAATGGTCTTGAACTAGAGTCCATACTTGATCCGTTGGTTCCTATGAAGCTCCCAGACCCCTGAGGTTCATCTGGATCTGGTTTGTTGTGGTTCCAGAACCAGAACCAAGCAAGGTGCTCCTCACCGGTGGAACAAACTCCCTGTAGACCTGAGGTCAACTTGTGCTTTTTATTATTGCAACGTCCGTTGCATTATTACTGCAACGGACAATTAGGTCTGAAGAGAGGATGATTGGGACTAACCTCCCATCTATCCAGGACCTGTACCGGTCCAGGACCAGGAAACGGGCAGGTAGCATCTCTGCAGACCCCTCACACCCAGGTCCAGGACCAGGACCAGGACCAGGACCAGGACCAGGACCAGGACCAGGACCAGGACCAGACCCCTCACACCCAGGACACAGTCTGTCTGAACTCCTGCCCTCTGGACGGCGCTACAGAGCTCTGTACGCCAAAACCTCCAGACTCAGAGACAGTTTCTTCCCCCAAGCTGTTGTTCTGATGAACTGTCATCACTCATAAAGTGGCGGCATTGCCACAGGCGGCATTGCCAGTAAATGTTCAGAAATTGTTCACTCTTAGTCAAGGTCCTCACAGCATGCGCAGCTTGCTGCAGTTTCAACAGAAAAAGATAAGGACAACGATGGGAAGCCATAGTTTGTCAGTAGCTGGTGTGAAAATGTGGAATAGCCTAAACAATGAATTAAAGTTAGCAAGAAATGTAACTGTTTTCAAACATGGGTTAAAGAAACTGTTATTGAAGGATTATCAAACCTAGGTACACGAAGGCAATGTCTGGCTATGTGTACAAAACAATGGCAATGTGGGAAATTCAGCACGGGAGCACCTAGCATGGAAACAAAACATGGAGACTAAACAAAGTCACTATAAAATGTGTGTGTGTGACATTGAGCTCTATCACAGCACAGCAGATATCACGACCAAGCAGAACATAAAATCAAGAATGGAGATTCTGAACTGGTCAGTAAATGCTATTGACAAGATTTTTTCTACACGGCGTGCTGGGACAAGGGAACCGGCCTGTCCAGATGGGACATTCTTGGCGGGATACACCATGGACAGCTGGAATAAGTGGAAAGTAGTGTGTCTTGGGGTGTTGGATATAGAAGACGTGGAAGACGTCTATATATTCACGGGCATGACGGTGGGCCTAGTGATCCTAGGGCTTGGCGGGGTCTGGATGCTACAAAAGTTGAGAAAAGTGAGAGCTGATCAGGCAAAGCTGCTCTCTGGCCTCGCTGACATCCAGGAGAGACTGACCAGTGTATGGTCGGAGGTGTCCAAAGCTCGGGAGGAGATGAAGTCAGTACGAGCGGAGGGGGCAAAGGCGGCTAGAGAGCCAGAGGACGGCGACTAATCAAAATCTGCATTGACACACGCACCTCCATTGCAAAGTGGATTGCATGCAAAAAGAGGCTTGGACATTAAAATAACTGAACAGTGGACACAGTAGTAAATCACAGGAACGGTGATCAGGATGAGTGGACTGGACACGTGTACAAACATACATGCTATCTGGACTGTGAAGGATGAAATTAGACAAATTGCTATGTGGTAAACTATGTATCTTACTGAATTCTGTTGTTGATGTGATCATGAATCTTACATAGAACGGGGCGGGACTTTGATAAGCGTCAGCTTCTCCCGTACCCTTTTCGTCATGTGCTGAGTATGCAATGTATAATGTTCTGGAGATGAAATGTGTCTATATAAACATGCCGAAATAAACGAAAAAAAAAAAAAAAAAAAAAAAAAAAAAAAAAGTCTCAGAGATGAAATGACAACCTAAATTGGTTTTGTCGGTTTCTTTAGCATCTTTTCACTTTCTGTTTTTAGTTATTATTATTATAATCATTATTATTACTATTACTATTATTACAGTTATTACAGCTATTATTATTATTATTATTATTATTATTATTATTATTATTATTATTATTATTATAATTTTTACCATTATTATTATTTTGTGTAACCTCGTGATACTTCATTTGTTCTTTTTGTATATTTTATTATGTTAAAAGGTGGGCAAGATAAACTTTATGCTTCAAGCCCAGACCTTTTCGGTCAAAATAATCACAATGTTGACCAGGGAAAAACCTGTGGATGTTTGTTATCTTGATTTTTATGCTTGTGATTGACCAAAATAAATATTAACTAACTAACTAACTAAGAGTAATCAATCACTGTGCGATTATAATAATAATAATAATAATAACCACAATCATATGCTGTAACAATGCACCTTTCAATAACCATGTCTACCTCATACTGCTGCACCTTTCAATTTTTTTTTTTAAATTGTATATATGTTAATAAGCGCTGTCATTTGTCTATTTACTGTACAGTGAGCAAAAATAACCGAGTCAAGTTCCCTGTCTTGTTTGAGCTGACTTGGCCAAATAAACCTGATTCTGATTTACCTCTTTTTCTTATCATTTTATTCATTTATTATTATTTTTTATTTCTATTTCCCTTTTTAATTGACTTGTTACTGTTTTAATTGTGTCTTGCACTTTGAATTACCTGGTGTTGAATTGTGCTCCACAAATAAACCTGCCTTTGCCTTACCTGTTCTCTTTGTCGACTTGATTGATGTCATTCTTCTTAGCGAGCTGCTTCAGCTTTGCCAGGTCCCCCTGGTAAGCAGCCTTGTGCACCTTGCTGAGATCCTTCTCCTTCAGGTCGTAGCCGGCAGACAGCACACTCCCATTATCAGGGGTCCCAAACGGATGTTTCTTTTTCTTGGTAAAGCTGAAGATCTTCTTCATGGTGGCCCTGGGAGATCAGCACTGCTCCACTAGCTGCTGCAGCTCATCTGCTGGAGGGGTCACTGCAGGCAGCTCTGCCATCCCTGGAATAAGACACGCAAAGCGGATTACAAGCCCATATAAAGCCGGATTTATGGTTCTGCGTTAAATCGACGCAGAGCCTACGGCGTACGGTACGTGGCGACGTGCACCGTAGGGTGCGCGTCGCCGCGTACCCTACGCCGTAGGCTCTGCGTCGGTGTAACGCTGCGAGGACACCCTGGTGTTGCTTGATGGAAGAAAGACTAAAAAAATAAATAAAGTTACCCGGACAGTTATATGAAGTGGGACACCGTGGTAATGCAGTCTGCTGCAAATACAGACAGCAGGTAATAGATATTATGTTGTATCTTGTTGCAGCTACGCAGTGTTAAAGACATGGCTGTCGTTGCTAACGACGACAAACCTCACACCAAACCGTGTGAAACATTCTGAAAACTATGAAAACCCCTTTTCATAATAAATACATGCACTTACTTAGATATAATTGTATATAAACCGGCTTTTAAGTCAGCTGAGGTCGGCGGCGGTAAACGCAGTAGACGCCGTGTAGCTTATGACACGTTGCCATAGTAACAAAAAAAAACACGTTGCCATAGTAACTTAATGTGGCATGGCCGACCTGTCAAACCGAGGTCCTGTATCTGACATTATTATTATTATTATTATTATTAGTTTGCACACAATAAAAGTAACACTTGCAATCAAAATTGTAAAACAAATGTGACAGGAGAGGAAAAAAAGCCAACAGGCTTATGCAGTGAAACCTCCCCTCAATTTAGGAAGTAAAACAGTAATTACAAAAAATGAAAAACAAAAACACAACAAGACGAAGACGAAGACTATAAACAAAAAACAAAGGTTAGACTACATAATTACAGATCATCAACACACAAAAAATAAACAAAAACCAACAAACAAAAACAATTTAAAACAAGTTTAAATGTGAATTAAATGAGATGATGAATTTCTTTTAAAAATCTCTAGAGAAGCAGAGAGATTTGTGAGATTTGGAGTTCCGTATCTGTACACCGCGATATCTGAGGGAAAACTGGCCGTGTTTAGTTTTATAAAAAGGAAGATGAAGATGATTAACCTGTCTAGTATTATATGAATGTATTTGAGAGTTATATGTGAACAAATTACTAAACGATAGTGAAAAAGAAAAAGGCAAAAACATATGTTTGTATAAAAACACACATTATACACATTATAAGACAGATTTACGAGAAATGTAAAGTAACTACCTTGCCAACCACTTAATATCTCACTCAATCAATCATTGTGCAATAATAATAATAATAATAATAACCACAATCATATGCTGTAACAATGCACCTTTCAATAACCGTGTCTACCTCTTACTGCTGCACCTTTCACTTTTTTAAATTGTACATATGTTAATAAGCGCTGTCATTTGTCTATTTACTGTACAGTGAGCAAAATTCCCCGACTTGTTTGACGTGACTTGGCCAAATAAACCTGATTTTGATTCCAAACTACAATTATGTGCTCAGAATCTGATAGTTCTACCTTTGTTGACACTGAAATGCTGTGGACATTCCTATGTATGTAATTCCTATAATAGAGCCTTAATGAAAACACAAAAAGTGAATTAAAGCACATGCATTTATTTTAAATATTTTCAGTTTATATACACATGGATTGTCTTCAAGTGAAACATTTACATTTTCTTTTAATTTGTCATTTTCAGTCATGTGGCTCTGTGGTATTCACTGACTGACATCGCTCATCCCCCTGTGAGAGACACTAAAAACTCAGTTACACATCTTTCAGAATGGGTAACTGAGCCCCATCCTGCTCCTCTTCAGGAAAGTAAATTAGATATCCCATTTTTAGAGATATTTCCCAGCCAAAACGGGAGACTTGACAGGTACGAGGTCGACTATCTACTCATAATGTAACGAGTTAACCCTTGTGCTGTCTTCGGGTCAAGGGAGGGTGAAGGGAGAAAAGATGGAATGAAGGAAGGGAGAAAAGATGGAAGGGAGGAAAGAAGGAAGGAAGTAGGAAAGGGAGTAAGGAAGGGAGAAAAGATGGAAGGGAGGAAAGAAGGGAGGAAAGAAAGGAGAAAAGATGGAAGGGAGGAAAGAAGGGAGAAAAGATGGAAGGAAGGGAGAAAGGAGAAAAGAAGTGCTTAATTTATTTTCTTATTCTGTTATTATTTTATTTATTTTATTATCTATTAAAGTACTTGAATTTACTTTAAGATTATTTTAATTTAAGCTATTTTTCATTAATTTTAATTAATTTTATTGATTTAATTTGCTTGAAGATGATTATTTTGTACTTTTGTCTGTTTGAATGGTTGTTAAAAAAATAAATCAGACGTTACTCAACTCAGTACTTGAGTAGATTTTTCACCAAGTACTTTTTTACTTTTACTCAAGTAATTATTTGGATGACTACTTTTTACTTCTACTTGAGTCATATTATTCTGAAGTAACAGTACTTTTACTTGAGTACATTTTTGGCTACTCTACCCAGCTCTATACTGTGGTTGCCTGGCAACACCGTGCAGCTTCATGGATGATTTATGGTTCTGCGTTAAATCGACGGCGTAGCCTACGCCGTAGGCTCTGCGTCGGTGTAACGCGGAACCATAAATCAGCCTTTCGCTGCGCCTCCCACGTCGTCCCTTCACAGCGCAAACCGCCACATTTAAAACGCATTTACGACTCGGAACGGCAACGCTAAGCTGTAAAGCACCTATTCGTCAACCGTGCAGAAGCAAAACCCGAGCATAACAGCAGCAAAAACCCGGCTAACTCAAAGCTACGATCACACGTGAGGTAGTTTACGTTATTTAGAGCTCTTTCTTTAAGACGAACTCAAAAGAGGCTTCACGACCGAGTTCGGGAGGGAGATATGTTTAATTCGTGGTGAAAACGACACATTAACTCCGATACCAACCTGTTGATTGTCAGTCAAAGCACTTTCATCACGAAGCTTAAATTCAACCTATCCTCACAAACAGTGGTGGGCGTGTCGCGTTCACTGGACCAATCAGAAATTAGCTTTAGGCTGTGACGCGTTTTACTGACCAATCACAGGCGAGCACTGGATAGTTAGTGCTTGGATTGGCCAATAGACAACTGCGGTTTGTTGAAAGGTTGGTTTACAACGCACAGAGCAGAGCAAATGTTTACCACTTGATGGTGACATTTGTGATCAAATCCAGTTTAAACCAAAGTCTCATACTTTTTTTTGCATCGGAGAAGAATAAGATTATTTTACTGCAATGCAAACTATTAATAAATAGTGGTGGCACTGATAAGTTAGTTAGTTTTTTTTTTATATATATGTTTTTATTGGCAGATTGTTTCCACAATACAGAGCAAAACAGATGAACATACCTTTTTTTTTCTCCCTCTCCCCATCCCTCCCCCCATGGCTATCATCATTAAGTTTCCTTTGGGAATAGCAAAAAATAAATAAAAATAAACAAAAAATAAAACGAATAATAACAATAAAATTACAAAAAATAGTAAATAAATAAATAAAAATAAAAAGATACTAATATAGTGACAAAAGTAGTAGTAGTGCAATGAATGTAAACTTAAATAAGAAAATAAAGTGAGAACGAAACCGAGATGGGTTATCTAGAGATTAATAATTATTTCTTAGATCAATAATTAGCAATTCCAGTACAAGTAACAAGTTATACTAGTAAACACTTGAGTCGGAATGTTGTCATATATCACCTCCAGAGTTATATACCAATGTAATTGGGCTGTTACTATTTTTAGGGATAGAAAAACGAAAAATAAACGACAAAAAAAAGACATCAGCTCAGTTCTTTGGAAGTACTCTCAAATTTTCAAAATAGGTCATAAATGGTTGCCAGCTCGAGAAGAACCTTTCTAATGAACCTCTAATTGTAAACTTTATTTTTTCCAATTTTAAGAAATCCATAATATCTTTGAGCCATAAGGCACTAGAAGGAGGCTTTGGGGATTTCCACCCCAACAATATTCTACGTCTCGCTATCAGTGTGGTAAATGCTACCATTCTAGACTGTTTGGCAGTCAAAAGTCCAAACTCCGGTGAATCTATCAATAGCTCCATCCCACCATTCGTCCAGAAAAGTCTCACCCAACTCTGCCTCCCATCTATCTCTACTTTTCATCACAGGGTGCTCATTCAGTCTCATGAGAGATCAATATGTTACAGAAATGTGGCCTTTAGTTAGTTAGTTTTTAATTTCCAAATAAATCAATAAGGTACATTTTTTTTATATATTTATTTTTTTTTAACCTTTTATTTCATGTTTATTTAAATATTAATGTGCGTTTATTGTCTGAGTGGAAGTGTGGTTGCTTTTTATATTTTGATGAGCTGCTGGACAGTTGAATTTCCCTTTGGGGATGAATAAAGATCTATCTATCTATCTATCTATCTATCTATCTATCTATCTGTAACCTTGATGAGGATGGGCCGATATAACAGGGGCTTCAATTACAGTTTTTCTCAGTCGCTTTGGTGCTATTCTCAGATCACTCTTAACATTTGCACAACACTTAGTGCATTTCTCAGAACAATTATCACAAACTTCAAAACCTAGTGGATGACCTGCAAAAGCGCGTCACTTGCTCAAAATGGATTGTCTATCCCTCAAAAGCAAGTACTCATGTCAATGAAACTGTCAGTGTCGTCAAAATGAGAAGTCCTGTCACCATCGTTTATGAGCATGATAGTCAAATGGCTTTGTCATGTTTTCATTAGGACACTATATTCTCTAAGAGTTTTCTAATGTAAAAAAAAAGGTCAGGACTTGGTGACACTACCTGAAAATGCTCAAGGCAGAACTATACACTACTTGTACAGCCATTTGAAAACTACAGTAAAGTTACACATTGCTGTAGTTAGGGGAGTAACTGAGTACAAGACACTGAATATGTATGTTTCACATTTTTACTGTATGCTCTTTGCAATTCTACAGCATTGTGCAAAAGAAAAATACACTACAGTCACTAATTTACTGTAGAACAAACATAAGAAACACCTTTTTGGTAAAGCTGTGCACAAATGTGAACAATACACTATAGCAGTACATATTCTAACTGAACATAGGTACAGTCCTCCTCTTGCTGCGGGGTAAAAAGGGGACCTCTTCCACCTCTGTGAGGTTGTCTTTCAATCCTATGTGGTGCAGAGTAAAATCACACCAATGCACAGTAAACATGAGATATTACTGTATGAGATGTTGGATTACTGTCAAATACTATACATACCTGTTCTCCCTTCGAAATGTTTGAATGATTGAATTCACAGTGGTTCTTCCAACATTTGGCTGCACCCTCCGACCAGCCTCAGCCATTGTGAGGCCGTGATTGATAACATGGTCCACAATTGTAGCCCTAATTTCATTAGGAATATGCGTATGTATTCGGCCTCTTCCCCCTCTTCCCCTGTTTTGTCCCCTTCCCCTTCCCCTTCCCCTTCCTCCCCGCATCCTCACCCCTCTTCCACCATGCTGACCTTCCATTTCTGTGTCACAGAATTGTAGAAATGGTACACATGTCTTGCTCGGTCTATATATGCTTGCCAAGTGATGGTTCATGGGATTCAGCCCTGAGTGATTGTGGACAAGTGGCTTGTCATTGGTTGCAACTAAATGCTTCACACACCTCCTCATGAGTGAAAACTGAAGTTCACCTGAGAGCAATTGTTCAATTTAGAGAGATTTCCAGGAAAAAATGATAAAGAAAGGTATTACAGTAAATTAGCTTGACACAATTTGATAACTTGTTCAACAATTTTGTATGTAATGACTAAAGCAATGAAATGAGGACTATTAGTTTTTTAGGAAATGACTATTCAGCGTCCATAAGTATAGTTAATTTTGACTGACATGACATAAACAAATGATAATGTTGTAAAACAGCAGAGAATTGTATGAGAGCAACTGATACATGTCCAAAAGCATTTGCAATTTGTTCAGAGGAAGGAGAAACTGCTACTATGATGTGGACAAAGGACTACATGTTGTGGAGTGTGAACTAATAGTTATGAGAACTTTCATTCTGATCTGAGAATAGCACCAAAGCGACTGAGAAAAACTGTAAGAGGCCAAGACGGTCAGCGAGGGGGAATTTATTTTTGTTATTTATTTTTCTATGTTTTATTTTCTGTTGCTAGATTGTCTGATGGGTGAGGTAGCCCAGACTAAATGTAGCATTTTCTTTGTTCTGCAGCAATATTGCTGCAATAAAGCATTTGAAAGACACTTTAAATATTCTTGTTTTGCTAGTATCATTCTGCTTGAAATTATGGGAAAATGCATAATTTAGTGTTGAATAACGTGCCAGACATGTGCACCCCCTCTGATCTGAGATGCAGCCTAGTCATCATTTTCTAGAACCGGCCCTGTTAAAAAGAGAAATGAACGTGAAAGATTTTCAGTCCGTCACGCACACATCAAGGTTAAGTACTTTTGTAAGGCTTTGTTTGTTGGCAAAACTCACTGGCAATGCCGTGAAGTCCAAAAATATGAGGAAACGTGACATCAACAATAAGTTCCCTGTCACACGTGAAGGACACCACAGTCCTCACTTCACTAAAAAAGTTACACAAGAGTGGAACTGCAACAATTTCACAATTAACCACATATAATAAATATGATAATAAACAGATAACCAACATATGGAACCTGTGAATAAAAATGCCAGCCTTGGCTCTATCAGTGGAAACAGAAAGCCCGGTTCCAGTATACAGGGACCAGACTGATCTGCTGGTCCAGGACTAAGACTGGACCATCAGCTGGTTTAGGTCAGCAATAGGATCTTTCTGGATCTCTGCCCTGAACTGGACCCAGCGACGCTCCGGTTCCTACCAACACAAAACTTTCAGCGGGAGCTGCTGCCAGGTCAGACATCTCTCAGTTGCCATGGCCAGAGGTGTCTTCAGTATTCACGTTCATTACTCAGGTAGAAGTATAGATCCTAGAGTTTAAAAATACTCCTGTAGAAGTTGAAGTATCAACTCAAGTTTTTTACTCAAGTAAAAGTATAAAAGTACAGGTTTCAAAACTACTTAAAGTATAAAAGTAAAATTAATGTAAGGGGGAAAAAAGCCATTAAGGACAAAAGCCATTGAAAATGAATGTATCTTAGTATAATGCAAATATATTAAAGAAGCATATATGTGTACTATTGAGCATTAACATGTGTTTCAGAGAGCAGGAGATATGATGACTAGTTGCCTATAAGTATTGTAATGGTGCAAAAAGTCAAACTTCAGAGGCATGTTATCATTTATCCTAACCTTTATTGGAATGTACATCCAAGTTTAGTTGCAGGAATCTGAGGGAACGGATGTAAGAACAAAACTGGACAAGAACATCTGAAACAACCACAACCAAATTCACTCTATCCGGATGGAGCAATTTAACTGGATAGTTTTTTTTAAAGTCGGCTGCAGGTGCTGCAGGACTTCAGAAAGTGTTTTTCCGGTGATGGAGGCCGGGTATGGAGGATTTTTTTGTGCCAAAATTAAATAAATAGATACATCATTAATAAATTAAAATGGGAATGAAATATATCATTAATTAATTAAATGTGTCATTAATTAATTAAATGCAGTTTTACATTTCATAATTCACACGAAAACACGAAATCATTAATTAAATGTGTAATTAATTGATTAAATGCTGAAATAATAAATATATTTTTTTACTTAAAATGTATTGTATTTTAATTAATTAATGACATATTTAATTCAAATTTTAATTAATTAATGGCACATTTAATTAATTAATGATATATTTCATTCCCATTTTAATTAATTAATGATGTATTTATTTATTTAATTTTGGCACAAAAAATCCTCCATAGACGGGACCCAGACAGTCTCTCCTCCTGCAGCTGCATCACTCACATTTTTTCTTTATTTCTCATGTTTGCGCCTCGATATAATCACGTTGGCACAACTTGTCATTATTTTCTGCAGCAGATAAATCAGATTGGGATGCTTCAAGGATTAAATATAAATTCATGCTGTTCACATTATTATAGCCTACTTATGAGAGAGGTGATCGTGGACACTTTTCTCCGAACTGTGAGACTCAATATATTGCGTATATTGAGCTGTAACACATTTGAACATCTCAATTTACACTTCTCTTTTTGTGCCATTCTTCAGATTAAAAAAAAAACGTTTCAAATATCTGATCAGTCTCTTCCTCTTTTTAACCAATAAGTATAGACAGTATCTTACAAAAAATTGTATTTTTGCTGAGTCAAAGCAATAACTGTTCTCTCCGCCTGTTCGTTTGAAAATCACATTTTGAGAGCAATATTTCAATGTGGTTTAAAGGCAGTGACAGTCATGTGAAAAAGAACATACAACCTATTTCAATACTAAGTTTAAAGCAGCTCTTCCGCTTTTAAAAATAAAAAAATAAATATGAAATCAGCTGAAAAGCTGTGAGTCTATTGCAGACTAACTCAAAGCGGCACATGCTCTTTTTCTCTGATTTAAAGGGGACCTATTATGAAAAACACGTTTTTTCTTGTTTTAACATATATAAAGTGGTCTCCCCTCACCCTGCCAGCACAGGGGAGACAAAATACCATGAAATTCTGCAGGGTCTCTGACCCCCGCCTTACAGAGTCCCCCAGTGTCACGTGACCTTTTTTTGAGCCATTCTGAATCTGCGCCTATGGTGACGTCACCATAGGCGCTCATTTCCATAGGTTCAGCCTCCGCTGCTGAAACCACGCCCACAACCAGCTCTCTCCGCTGCTGGAGCGGTGCTTCCTTCAGCCAGTCAAGGCGCCGCGGATCCGGGTTAAATCATCCAGGTTCCCGGGTGGTTTGGGAGCTGGGTCCTCGGGGGTCTGTCCCACGTCGGACCAGCTTCACTCTCCGAGATTTTCAGCGAAATCTGTCAGTTTGATCCCCTGTAACGGGAGATGCGCCGCGGATGCGCTCCGGAGCCGATCTGTTACCCCTTTTACACCAAGCTGGTTCCAGGGCTGGTGCTAGTGCTGGTGCTAGAGCCGGTTCGCGGTTGGTTCTAAGTAAGAACCGTTTGCTTTTACACAGAGCTGGTGCTGCCCAGGAGCTGGCCAGAGAGCTACGTCATCACGTCACCACGCCCCCTCGTTTTCATCCCCACCCTGATCATGAAGCTGAGAGCCAAAAGCTGTTTTAATTTCAGCTGTAGCGCTGTTAATATGGCACTTTATTAAGTTTTTATATTTTTTCAGGTAAAGTAACCCTTTAAGATCCCCAACCTGGGCTCAGTTTATCCAAATAACGCCTGTTAAGAAATTTGCTCTGAAAATTTCGGAATTTCTGGCTGACTGCCGGCTCCGGAGCTGATTTATGTTTCCGCGTTAAATCGACGCAGAGCCTACGGCGTAGGGTACGGCGTACGGCGCCGCGTAACCTACGCCGTAGGCTCTGCGTCGATCGTCACACCATATGAGGAAGCCGACAGTTAAAAGCTGTTTCAATTCCTGCTGTAGCGCTGTTAATATGGCACTTTATTAAGTTTTAATATTTTTTTCAGGTAAAGTAACCCTTTAAGATCCCCAACCTGGGCTCAGTTTATCCAAATAAGGCCTGTTAAGAAATTTGACTCGAGAGCCAGCAGCCCCGGGGGACAGGAGCTCCGCCGTAGGCTCTGCGTTGGTGTAATGCGGCGGAACCAGAACGGCGGGCTGGGAGGCGTCCCCGCGGGCCGGGAATTTTTATGAAATAAATGGATGGAGCTGCGCTGCATCGGCGGGCTCCGCAGCCTCGCGTCCAAGCGTCCCAGGGCTGGAACGCTCCCCCGCGGGCTCGGACGCGAGGCTGCGCCGCTGCATCGGCGGAACGGAGCCCGCAGACGTTACTGTTGGTGGATTGTTTTCCATCCATTATTAAATAAATGGATGTAATAATAAAAGAGTCTGCTAACTTAACCACCGTCTTCAACGCTACGTTGTTTAAAAACGGCGCTCTTCCGGGTTTACTCTGCTTTGGTTGTTCAGTAACACCGCCCCCAGCCCCGCCCCCAGCCCCCAGCGTAATTGGTTCTAACGCTGGCCCAGCAGCTCAAAGGGGCTGGCGTAGCTCCCGTTTTGAGAGCCAGAAGCCGGCGCTTAGGCTGTGTAAAACCAAAGAACTGGTGCTAAGTCTGGCTCTAGCCCAGAACCAGCCCTGGAACCAGCTTGGTGTAAAAGGGGTATGTGTGCCCGCCGTGCGGTTGCAGCGCCCGTCGCGCAGAATCCGCCGGGCAGATCCGGCTGAAATTCCGCTGGTCGGTCCCCGGGAGTCCCTGCTACCAGTCCAGGCCGGTTCCTGCGGTCCCGGCCGGTCGGAACCGGTCAGATTCCCTGGTTAAAGCCGCGGTGATGCGCGCTCCCGGGCGCCCGGCGTGGCTCCGGGGCCAGCGTTCAGCATCCGCCGGGTAGATCCGGCTTAAATAGTGCATAAATGTTATTTATATACAACTCATATTTTATTTTTTTAACAATAAAGTTTCCATTTGTGAAAATTCAGTGTTGTATTTATTTACAGGCTTGGGCTGCTCTGGCGGAGAGAGGGTTTATTCTCCTCCCCTGCTACACGTCATTCAGGGAGCCAATCAGCACAGAGCCTCATTATCATACCCCCCCCTTCCCTAAAAATGAGGCGCAGAAAAAGAGGTTAGAAGCGGTAAAACTAGTGACAGGGCCCACAGGCTGGATTTATGATTTATGTAGAAAAAACAAGCTTTAGATTGTTTTTAAGACATTCAAGGCCTGTTTAAAACATACATTAAATGCCATAATAGGTCTCCTTTAAGGAATATAAGGTTCACAAGGTTTGCCAGACATCCCTGCAATACACACACACATACTAATGTCGTCTTTTGTCGTTATTTGCACTGTATGTTAATAAATAAAAAAAAAAAAAAAAAAAGGAACTGCACCAATCTCACAATGAACCACATGAACATATGAAGGTAGGAGCACAACGATGGAACCCGCAGATCACAACAGCAGCCTTGGCTGTTAGAGGATACCCTACTACTGGGACCACACACTCCAGCACACACTGGTCTGCTGGTCCAGGATGAAACTGGACCATCAGCTGATTTAGGTTCCTGAGCTGTGGTGAACTATTGTTGCAGCTAATGTTGCATTCGGAGATATAAAAATTGAACAATGGCGATGAATCACCTTTAGCCGTTCCTGGCGTATTTATTCTCATTACACATCAGTCTCACGGTCCTACAGCGTAACAAATCAACTGGTCCAAAAGCATAATGACGCATGCGCCAACTCTACATACAAGAACATAAATAGTACATGAGTACTAGTACATAAATAACATATCTCAACAATTCTCTGTAAAAGATCATAAACCGTCCGTTTCAAAGAGCCAAATATTCATCAACAATTAAAACAATTTTAAACATTTTTTAACGACTAGTATTAGTGCAAAATATTGTAACAAAGAAAAACCGGTGAACAATTTTTCAGTTGCAACAAAGTCTCCCATTTCTTCTCCTTAAAACAATACATTTTATGGTTTGATTTTATAAACAATTAGAATAAACCCTGTAGTATCATCACAAAGTAAAACAAATAAATGTGAAATAAATTAAAAGATTGTGAGGTCTGATACAACAGGAACTATATACAATAAATCTGTTGTAAAAGCAACTAAAAATAGAACATAAAGGGGTGCATGCTTATTTTTTCTTTTTCATTAGTTCCAGCCACTGCTCTAGAGAGAGACTTTCACAAGAGGGACAGTAAACATTCCCCATGTAACTGCCGTGACCAGTTTCAGAGATCTTAAAGTGCCCGCATGTTTTGCACGTGCAATTGTACAAAACTCTGCGTCGATACTTTGGACGTCCAGCGGGGAGAGCGGAGGCTGGTGCCGGACCCGGAGCAGGTGGAGGAGGCTCCTGGTGGGCCAGGATGGATGGATGGGTGGAGGGAGCAGGAGGGATGGAGGGAGGAGGAGGGATGGAGAGAGGAGGAGGGATGGAGAGAGGAGGATGGGTGGAGGGAGGAGGATGGATGGTGGCAGAAGGAGGGATGGAGGGAGGAGGATGGGTGGAGGGAGGAGGATGGATGGTGGCAGAAGGAGGGATGGAGGGAGGAGGATGGGTGGAGGCAGAAGGAGGGATGGAGGGATGAGGATGGATGGAGGCAGAAGGAGGGATGGAGGGATGAGGATGGATGGAGGCAGAAGGATGGATGGAGGGAGGAGGATGGATGGACGGAGGAGGATGGGTGGACGGAGGAAGATGGATGGAGGGATATGGATGGGTGGAGGGAGGAGGCTGGATGGAGGCAGAAGGAGGGATGGAGGGAGGAGGCTGAGTGGTGCCAGAAGGAGGGATGGAGGCAGAGAAAAGGGCCTCATCTTGAAGCCCTGACACCATGAGGTCCAGAGCCTCGTCCTCCTCCACCTCCTCCACCTCACCAACGTCCACGTCCTCCAGCAGACCGTCCGTCTCCTCCGAGTCCGGCTGGGGCTGCAGCGGCGCCCCCGTCTGGCTGAGCAGGTAGTCCACGCCCAGCAGCTCCCCTGTGGACACAAACACCATCAGTTGCTCCATCAGTGGCTCCATCCTCCACCCATCCTCCACCCGTTCCACTGAACTGCTTCCTCTTCCCCACCTGTGTACCGTATTGGCCCGAATATAAGACGGTGTTTTTTGCAATGAAATAAGACTGAAAAAGTGGGGGTCGTCTTACATTCGGGGTCTAGACGTTATACCCATTCACAACGCTAGATGGCTCCAGATATCTTTAAAGCGAATGCTGAACTAAACTCCCCAGGCCAAAGCGAACTCCTGTCGAAGAAGACGAAGAAGAAAAATAAAAAATAGTATAAGAAAGAAAAGAGAAGAAAATAGGAGAAGAGATAACAGAAAGTGGAGAAACGTAGCGACAATCTGGAGAAAAGTGGGTGGAAGTTCGGCAGGTAAACCGGCAGCTGAGGAGAAGTTATGATGCAAACTTCAAGATAATGATTTCAATGAGGCAAAATAACGTGCTTTTTCTCTCGAATATATTGTTATAATCATTTGTTTCAGATGTACTGTAATTATTTTCTGTATAAAAAATTGAATTTGGTGTTCAAAAAGTCTTTCTTCAAACTTGAGTCTTGAAAAAGAGGGGGTCGTCTTATAATCGGGCTCGTCTTCGGGACAATACGGTACTCTTCCCCACCTGTGTACTCTTCTCCCCACCTGTGTACTCTTCTCCCCACCTGTGTACTCTCCCCCACCTGTGTTCTTCCCCACCTGTGTATTCTGCTGGAGGGGTGAAGCAGGGCCCGTACTCCCGCCCCAGGACCTTCAGGCTGTTTCTGTTGATGCTCTCCCTCATGTCCTGTGAGAGGAGACACGACGGCCGGCTGCTCGCCGCCGCGGCGGCGGCCCGGTCTTGGTTCCACCGGTTCAGACCTTCCAGCAGGTAGAGCTGGAAGTTCAGCAGATTTGCTGTGGTTCCTGGAGAAAAACAAGCCAAAAAACAACAAAACAAAACAAAAACATCATATCAATGTCTTTGAAAAAAAAAAGAAAAGCTGGTTGATCCAGTTTTTAGGGCTGCAGCTATCATATATTTTGGTGATCGATTATTCTATCAAATATTCTTTTGATTAATCGGATAAATTACTTTTACTTAATTAAAGCCCAATTATAAATATACAATAGAAAACAAGACAGATCACTTGATAAAAACAACCAATTTGTTTATTTTATGAGAATAATTGACATTTATTTACGTATTATACAAACTAGTAAACTGTTTGTTAAATATTCCAATAAAAATAAATACAATTATTTCAAACTTAACATTTCCCAAGACATTAAAAGAAAGAATTAGTATCAAAAGTAAAAAATATTCTTAAACACTGCTTTTAAATTGTGCAACTTCACATTCAGAACCAACACGTTTCAACAGAAATGCTTGGCTGTGGACCGGGACTCGCAACAAGAGTCTTACACCATGTGGACCGGGGCCTTTATTATTTTTATATATTTTTTATTTATTCTTAATTTGAAATAATCCCACAGTTTCGACATCTTCTGTCTCTTCCACTTATGACTTTTGCTTTGCTGTGTTTTCTCATTGGTGCTGTCACTGTTGTCAGTCCCAGCCGGCGTCTCTGCAGCTAAACTGTTCACACCGCTTTATAATGGACACGAGTGTTAGCATGTTGTGTCACATTAAAAAGAACCCATGCAATACGCAAAGTTTAAATTCATTTTTTATTCAAACAAGGCTTCGAGGGAGAGGAAATTCCTGAATCATTTTTTATAATCTAGTTACTTGAGGAATCATTGCAGCCCTACCAGTTTTGATAAAAAAAAAAATATACTGTATATGCAGAGATCAGGCCAGCTGATAGTCTTGCCGGGGCCCCGGACAAAATAATCTAAGATGGGCCCCCCTGCACCCGGATCTCTCCTTCTCCTCTTCCTCTCCTCTCCCTCTGCTCTTCAGGTTTTTATACAAGCTAATGGACGTTAACATTAGAGCTAGCCAGTTAGGTTAAGTTACAAGGTTGGTAAACGTTGGCTGCGCTGATTCTTACCTTGCTCTACGCTGACTTTATTAATTCCAGCTTCACCGTCACCACCTTTTTAAAATATTTGTGTAGAGAATCTCTGAGGCCTCTATTTTCTTCTTCTCTTCTTCTCCTTTCTCTTCTTTTCTGAGCATCGGACTTGTGCTGACCGGACATTTTGACCATTCTAATGGTTGAATTAAATGATAACATCAAATTTTGATCAGCGGCCAAACCATTTTTGTGTTGGGGGTTCTTGACCACAAGGACAATTAGGAAGAAAACAAATAACAAGCTTTTAAGTAACTCAAATACTACATATTTTTTCCACAAATAGGCACATTTTGAAACATTTTGAAAAATTATTCCATAATTTAATGAGAATAAATAAAAAAAAAAAAAAAAAATATATATATATATATATATATATATATATATTCACATATTCATATATATATATATTCTGCGTGTGCAGAGGGGTGTCAACCTGTGGGCTCACCTGGAATAAACCTTTTGAGGTGGTGGTGAAACGACTCGGATGCCGAGCCTCGTGCACAGCGGTAGCGGGTGAGCTCGACCCCACTCTTGTTAACGCTGCCAACTTTGATGTACAACTGGATCCCCGGGACGTCCTGGATGCATTTCAGGTGCCGTTTCTGCAGACCCCAGATGTGATCTATCCTCCCCTCGTCCAGCAGAGGGACCCCCATCAGGTCTCTCCTTTTCGGACCCCTCAGCTCCCCCAGCAGCCGTTCTATCCGGGCCAGAGTGGCGGCCTCCCCCCGTGTCCTCCTGCGGCAGAAAGTGCCCAGCTCTTTCCTGGTGATGTGGCTGTCAAGCGCGGCGCCGGTTAGGCCGGGTCTCTGTTCCTGCTGGAGCTGCTGTGTTTTGGACCTCCGGAGCAGGTCCAGGTCCCCAGCATCCCACTCCAAGATGCAGGAGGCCAGCGCCCTCATGAAAGCCGGGTACAGAGGGTGGGCGTCCGTCGTACAACCAGCAGCCAGCCGCTGCATGAAGTGCCAGATGTCCAGCCGCACGTGGAGACCGGGCCACGCCCAGAACCGGGCCCGCAGCTTGCCCAGCCCCTCGCTCGCACAGCAGCCACAGTCCACGTAGAGCAGCTGGGGCGGTGCAACCCCGGCCCGCCGGTACCGCTCCATGAGTCCGGCAGCCATCTCGTCCAGGCCTGGACCCTCCTGGACGGTCAGGACACTGTTCAGGACCTGGCCCATCTCGTTGCTCACCGACGACACCCACAGAGCCGTCACCTCGCGCTGGCCCGCCGGCTGTTCTGTGATCTACAACGGAAAATGTGACATTACTTCTCCCAGAATTCTAGGGAAGACAGAGAATGACTCGGATCCTCTTCAGGCCACGTTTACACATAGTATTTACAAAAACAAATATTTCCCCCTCTACGTTTTGAAAAATACCATAATTTACACAAACCTGCATAAATACGCTGTTAAGGGGTGCTATGAGCGTGCTAGAATAGAATAGAATAGAATAGAATACAATAGAATAGAATAGAATAGACTTTATTGTCATTGCTCAGGTTACAATGAGATTGGTTAGGATGTTCCCACCAAAGTGCAAAGGAAGCAATCAAAATTAAAGCTGCAAGCAGCGATGAACGGGCCCTCGCACTCACAGCCACCGCCCCCCTTAAGCATATCAGAAACGACACCACCCACGACTTCCTATGTCAAACCATTCAAAAGTTATAGCAGAAAAAAGGGACAACCAATCAGAAGAATGGGCGGGGCTAATTCAGGCCAATGAAGGTCAAGGACTCCATACAGAATCTGATGACACCACCCACGACTCTCTATGTCAAACCATTCAAAAGTTATAGCAGAAAATCAGGGCAAGGATCAGAAGAAGGGGCGGGGCTAATTAAGACCAACGAAGCTTAAGGACTCATTACAGAGTCCCATGACACCACCCACGACTTCCTATGTCAAACCATTCAAAAGTTATGGCAGATAAAAGTATTCTAGGGGGCGCTGTTGAACCGTTAGGCCACGCCCATTAATGCAAACCATGAAATATCAAATTTATCGCCAGGCCTGGCTTGCATGCCAAATTTGGTGCCTTTTGGGGAACTATCAAATATGGACCAATCAGATGAAGGGGGGGTGCGCTTGTTGGCGTCTAGCGTCGCCACGGTAACACTTTTGAAAGAGAAAAGTAATGCGTGTAGTCGCAGGATGGAGACGCACATTTTGATGTATAACACATCTGGGTTCACGATACGGTTCGGCTGAATTAACTCTCGAAGAATGGCATATATTGCTCCAAAATTACGCAATTAATTCAGAATGTTCAAAATGGCCGACTTCCTGTTCGGTTTCGGCCATGGCGCCAAGAGACTTTTCTTTAAGTAGTGACATGATACAGGTGTGTACCGATTTTCGTTCATGTACGTCAAACCGTATTATGGGGCTTGAGGCGCAAAGTTTTTTCTGTCTGAACCAACCAGATGAAGGGTGGGCGCGCTTTTTGGCGTCTAGCGTCGCCACGGTAACGCTTTTGAAAGAGAAAAGTAATGCGTGGTGTCGCAGGAGGGAGATGCACATTTTGATGTATAACACACCTGGGTGCACGTTACGGTTCGGGCTGAATTAACTGCCGAAGGAATGGCATAAATTGCGGCAAAGTGACACGATTAATTCAAAATGGCCGACTTCCTGTTCGGTTTCGGGCATGACGCCAGGAGACTTTTCTTTAAGTTGTCCCATGATACAGGTGTGTACCGATTTTCGTGCATGTACGTCAAACCGTATCGTGGGGCTTGAGGCACAAAGTTTTCAAGGGGGCGCTGTTGAGCCATTTTACCACGCCCATTAATGCAAACCATGAAATATCAAATTTTTCGCCAGGCCTGACTTGGGTGCAAAATTTGGTGACTTTTTGGGCATGTTAAGGGGGGGAAAAGGCCATCACTTTGTCAGAAGAAAAAAAAAAAAAAAAAAAAAATTCCTGCAAATACAATAGAGCCTTCGCACTGAAGGTGCTCGGACCCTAATAAGAGGAATAAATAAGTATAAAAAACACAGTATAAAAACATAAAAGCAATAAAAACAATGAATGGATAAAATGCAACAAACTGTGACCCATACATCCCATACTCCTGCATCGTTCAGAAAATACACCTGTTCTGTTATGTTATGTATTGTTATTAGGGCTGGGGATCGATTCAAATATCAAGAATCGATTCGATTCCGATTCTCAAGATTCAGAATCAATTATCAAGATTTGATTCGATTCAATTCCGATATTGATTTGGGTTAGTGTTATTAAAACTGTTTTTTGAGCTGTTGCATGAATTATATGACTGTAGTTATGCAAAATATTAATACTAGTATTATATTGAGATTCAACAGCAAGTATTCCAGCTAATGATGCTGTAAGGACCGATCAGCTCCCAGAATGCTGATGTAATTGCTTTCAGAAACATCGTGGGGTAGAATTATCAAACACATCCAGGGAGGAAACAGAGACGGATGAAATCGGTTTTATTTTTTCCCACATTACGTTTTTATTTGTTCCATTTTTGGTCTATTTTAATTTTTAATTTTTTAGCATTTGGTTTTTAGCATTTTTTGCAAATGTAACCCCAAGACAGTATATAAAGTAATGAAATATAGACAATTTATGCAATTATAACCTAACACTTTAATGTTTTCATACCTTTAAACATATTTAAAGGCAAAAACATGGCACCAGTTTTTCTTGTGTCCAACAAAACATTCCTTTTTTGGGGATAAACAAAAAAATAACCAAAAGTTGTAATGTAATGATGAAAAAAAAAAAAAAAATACATAAATAAATTCGATGTGAATCGATTTTTAGGAATTAATATGAGAATCGATTTAGAATTGGGAAATCGATTTTTTTCAACACAGGCCTATTTGTTATGTTATGTTATGTATTGTTGTGTTATGTTATGCTATGTAATGCTATGTTGTGTATTATTTAACTGTCTAATGGCCCAGGGATAATAGGTGTTTTTGAGTCCGGAGGGCAGCAGGTCAAAAAGACTGTGCCCAGAGTGAGATGGGTCCTGTAAAATCCATTTTGCCCTTTTCAGCCCCTGAGAGTCTGCAATGTCATTTAGGTAGGGCAGGGGGCGGCCGACGATTTTCTGGGCCGCTTTTATGACCCCCCGCAGAGAACATCTTAAATGAAGTCACAGAGAGTGAATAACTCTGTCTGAGCAAGTGTGTTCCTCGACTGGTTCTCCAAAAGCATGTCTTTTGTCACCTCTGTTGTTCATCCTTTACACAAATACTCGGCAGCGGGCCGCTCGGTGGCGCAGTGGGTTAAGCGGCGGCTCATATACTGAGGCTACAGTCCTCCTCCTGCAGCGGTCGCGGGTTCGAATCCAGCCCGCGCACCTTTGCTGCGTGTCTCCCCCGTTCTCTCTCTCTACCCCTTTCCAGTCTGCATCTCCAATAAAGGGCCACTAGAGCCCAAAAAAATCTTAAAAAAAAAAAAAAAAAAAATACTCGGCAGCAGACGGGACGATAGACTTATTTGAAAATACACAGATGACTCTGTGGTTGTCAGTTAGCTGAAGGACAATGAAACCTCTCGCGGTCAAATCATACGTGACTTTGTCCAGTGGTGTGATGAATTCTTCTTGCAGATGAACATCTCTAACACTAAAAACATGCGGAGTGATTTTAGAAAAAGAACCCTATCGAAGAACTGACAACTGTAAAAGGTTGGATAGTGGAATGTCTTGATATGCACAAATATCTTAGTGCAGTTATTGACAGTAAACTGACATTTGAGGCAAATTGTGAGGCTGTTTATAAAAAGGGTAATCAACACCTTTATTGCCTGAGAAAACTGTCATCTTTTCATATCGAAAAAACACCGTTGACCCTTTATTCAAGCTTTTGTTGAATCAGTTTTATCAGGGGCGGAGCAGGGGTCCCAGCTCAGGGGGAGCGAAGCAATCTTGATGGGCCCTTGTGGCCTAAACATCCCCGTTAAAACATAATCACAAAAAAAAATGCCACAGATCAGCCCCTCTGGCACATGGTCAGAACGATTCAATTGGGGTTTCAGCACCATGGATTTCGCCAGTCATTATGTCAAACCTAATTATAAGCCTAAAGCAGACTTTAACATATAGGTATCAAACTGGAGATAAAAATCCAATGACACCCAGTGATGTCGGATTCAGTACAGCCGGGTATCACAATTCAGACAAACGTGACATGTATTTAACACAATGACCGAGCAGACACTGCGGTCAAACAGCAAAAAACAATATAGGGAAGACATATATTCAGCATTATGACAATGGTATCAGAAACAAAAAATACTTCCATCTGGGGGTGGGGGTGGGGGGTGGGGGGGGGTGGATAGACATCGAACAGATTCACCAAATTATTTCTCTGCTCTTGATCTTTTCTTTTTTGTGCTTACCCATTTTTGCAAACTTGCTACACTTCTGATGCGATCACTGGCTAAAAGTAAACATACACCGTAACCGTGCATGACAGGCAGTCACACAAGGGGAGAAGGGACTATTTCTTTCATTTTTATTTTTCAAACAACTTTATCCTTATGAACGCAAGTGTTATATAGTCCAACTTTAATTATTTTATTCAGCACACTTTTTTTTTTTCCCCTTCGGCGTGGGCCCCCACACAGCATTGTGCCCGGGGACGGTCACCCCCTCTGCCCCCTCTTGTTGCTGGACTCGCTAGACCACCAGGGGGAGTTGTTACCATGGTAACAACTCGTTGTTGTTGTTTATATTATTTTATATATTATTATTATATATAATGTTTATATTATTATAATAATAATAAATAATAATAAAACTTTATTTGTATAGCACATTTCATACAAGAATTGTAGCTCAAAGTGCTTTACATCAATAATAAGGCAAACAGCAAGTGCAGTTTAAATAAAGAGAAAGGTATAAAATAACAATCAACATCATATCAGATCCTAGCGTTCTAATAGGTTACTTAGTTACCATAATCTCATTACAAACACACATTAAAAACATTAATCAGCATCATATCAGATCCTAGTGTTGTAATAGGTTACCTGAATTAACATAATCTCATTACGGAGTATAAATAGTGACAGTTAAAAAAATGTAAAGTTTAAAAATATAAAAGTTTACAAAAAATTAAACAGTAGTGCGTACAGTGCAGAGTAAGTTAAAAGAGCAAGTCGGTGCAGTAAGAACTGGAACAAGTATTTAGGGTATTTAATGATGAAGGTGGGTCAAGGTGGTGATGAAGGTGATGATCAATCAAATGCTTTGGTGTACAGATATGTTTTAAGCTGCCTTTTGAATATCTCTAGGGTGTTTGCTTCCCTGATATTTGAGGGTAGTGCATTCCACAGCTTTGGGGCATAGTTAACAAAGGCTGCATCACCAATCTTTTTATGTCTACTTCTGCTGATCTCTAATAGACCTGCATCAGATGATCGGAGTGTTCTAGCTGGTGTGTAGTTTGTTAGGGAGTTTGCAATGTAGCTTGGTCCTTGTCCATTTAGGGCTTTGTATGTGAGAAGGAGGGCCTTAAAATCAATTCTAAAAGTCACAGGTAGCCAATGTAGAGTAGCTAAGATTGGACTAATGTGTTCTCGCCTCTTGGTTTTGGTTAATAGTCTAGCTGCAGAGTTTTGAATAAGTTGGAGTCTTTCAGTGGTTTTCTTAGGAAGACCAGTGAAGAGTGCATTGCAGTAGTCCAGTCGGCTAGATATGAACGCATGAATTAGCTTCTCAGCATCATTTTGATTTATGAATTATAACGTTGTTGTTGTTATTATTGTTTATAAAAAAACACAGCAGATAAAAACCAACAAATAATTTAAGTATAATGTGAAATAGGAAAAAAAAATCTGACCCCAAACCTTTTCAAATTATTGTGTTTAATAGCGTCTCACATTAGGTGCTTTTTTAGGAGAATATAATAATAATGATAATGATGATGATGATGATGATGATGATGATGATGATGATGATGATGATGATAATAATAATAATAATACATTCATTGTTATTGTCGTTAAATTGTGACTGACCTTTCTGGGGGAGTCCAGCTTGAAAATCCGAAAAGTGGAGGTGATGATGGTCCCAAAGGTGGAGGTGATGCTGGCCTTAACGTGGTCCATGCGTGACAGGATGTCTCTGCCACACACGGACAACAGCCAGCGGGCAGTGGGGACGTCGTCCGGCTCTGGGGGCTCCAGGCACACAGCAGGGAAGAGGCTGGAACGATCCACGAAGCTGGCGCACTCCTCCAGATAGTGCCCCAACCTGTTCAGCCATTCCTCCCTGTGGTTTTCTTTCAGCTGTCTTAACAGCCATGCAGAGCTGTCGCCCCGTGTCCTGTCCCGCATCAGCCGAACGACCCGTATGTCACAGGCGTAGCTGGAACGCAGATTAAGAAAGTATTTAGTTCGTAGTTTCATTGGCGAGGCAAGGCAAGTTTATTTGTATAGCACAATTCAACACAAGGTAATTCAAAGTGCTTTACTGTACTTCAACATTAAAAGCGGCAAGACACAATTAAACAGTAAATAACAAATAAAATGAAATAAAATGATAAGAAAAGAGGTAAAATAATAAAAGGCACCAGTTGTTAAAAAGTAAGGGCAGTAGATTACAGCAGGTACATCTCATTCTTACAATGGCAAGAATTACGTTTCTATACGGTCAAAACGTACGATGAATCAGACCAATTTGACAATTCTACGTCACAATGCCTGCATTCAGGGCTTATCCATCACTAGTGTAACTTTGTGCGGTTTTCAAAAATCCTAAGTATTTAATTTAAGAGTACGCTTCAGTAAACAGTACACAATTAAACAGTAAATAACAAATAAAATGAAATAAGACAAGAGGTAAAATAATAAAAAGCACAAGTGATTTAGTTTTCTTCGCGCCTCCAGTTACCATTTTACTAGGGCTGGGGATCTAGTTGGGTCATTTATAGCAGTTCCGTGACCGCGGAGAGCGAAGGTTGGTTTCTCACTGGATTTGTCATCTATGAAGGTTAAATAAGAAATTGAGCCGGGGTGCCCCTCGCAAAAATGTGGGGAAAATTTGTGAGAGCCCTAAATCCAAAATGGCTACTGACAGCCGAGCTGGAAATTAGCTTTTTGATGGTTTGGCCCACAGTGCTGCATAATACATGGTTTCTGAGACTATTTGGGTCAAGAAATTCATAAATGATATAAATTTATTGATTTGACCTATTTTTGACCTTCAAATTCAAGATGGCCGCCAATTTTAGGCTCTTTAAATGTCCATTTTTCAAAATCGTCATAGAGCCTTAATATTAGGCTCAAATTAAAGCTCTGCTAATACTGAGTTCAGTTATGGATAGTAAAATTACAAGCAGACTACACAGAAGTCAAAAAGATCAAGGTTTGTGGTTGATGAGAAACAAACTTTGCTGATGTCCTATGTTTTCCATTAGTTAGCTGAACTGTGTTGATCAATTGGTCCCATCATTTCATTATGAATCAGAAAATAATTTTACACTTCTCAGTAGCATAAAATATCTCTGAAGTTGTCTTCTGCAGTGATTCAACAAAAAATACCTCACTCCCAATCAGTTAGCCCCACATCCATGTGATGTGTGAGCACGCTCTCTCTCTAATGTTTAAATTTCCACACGCTCATGTCACTGGACAATTCCTTGCTGCATTGAGACACTTTGTTTGAGGTAAGTTCTTTATACTCAACATTACTCACTAGTCCAAAGAGAATTGTATCGTTATGAATGTATGACAGCAAAGAGATAATGTTATGTGCAGAAGTCATCTGATAAAATCAATCAAAGAAAATGGGACAGCTTACAATCCAAAGCCAGAAACTGGTCAGGGCTTGACAAATTTGGTCATGTTTACACCACCACTTCGTGGACAGATGGGCCAGGGAATCATTACATACATCAGTCATGCTATATCTCAATCTCATCTTCAGACAAGCTTGAAAAAGCCAGAGGGCGCACAAAGAAAGACAGTGACATTGCTCAGTGTTCAAGTTCTGAAATGCCAGCTCAGAAGGCTCTGTGTGATAAAGAACCAGAGGAACCATCACCAAAGCGACTGCGTTCATCTGTGGGTGGGCCTCTCCACGACAAGACCAAGTGTGTGTGGTGCATGCAAGGTGAGGACATGAGGCACCCAAATAGAGTGAGAAGCAAGCTGTTTAGACTCAACACACAGTCAGCATGGCACTCCTTCAAGCGCCACACAGTCCTCATAGAAGATGAACAGTTGAGGGGCCGTCTCACAAGGCTCATTGAGTCAACATCAGCTCTGTCAGATCTTTTTGCAAATGACATCATGTACCACCATGTCTGTTGGATGAAGCACGTCCACCATCCACATTTCAAGCCAGATGATGGAATGCATCTCCAGAATGTGTCGCTTCCAGAGGCAAAAAAATTGTTCTTTAGACATGTTGATTCTGTCATCTTTACTGAGCGTGAGATCCGTTCACTACAGTCTCTTTAAGCAGACTACAAACGCATCGTCAGTGAGTATGGCTATGCAGTGGGCGATGTTAAATCATCTTACGTCAAGGGGCTGCTCATTAATGAGTATCAAGAGAAAATTGACTTAAAGAGAGAAGTGAGCTTAACAAAAGCGAGTGGGTCTATGATGTTGGGGGGGGAGGTGACTACATCGAGGCTGCAGTCTCATCCCTTGGCATCAGTGATGAGCAGCTCCTCCAAAACTTGGCACCACGGCTATCGAAGGTGATCAAAGACACACCTACTGTTCCCTGGCCACCTCGCATTGATCATCTTGAGGAAGATGAACGGTTGTGCGAGTTGCTGTTGAAGCTTTTGACTTGGCTAAAACAGCCTCAGAGAAAAACAGCCGACCTCAGCCCAGCAACACTCAGTCTGGCCTCCATGATCACCTACCACATTACTGGACAGTGCACTACCACTGCTATCAACCTGGGTATAAATGTCCATGGCATGACTAGGAGTAAAGGTCTGGTAGACAGTCTACACAAGAGTGATGTCTGCATCAGCTATGCAGACATGCTGCTCCTTTATGACCACTGGGCTTTGATGGATATAGAGGCATCAGCAACCTGCCCACAGGAGATTGCAGATGGCAAGCCAGCTATAGTTATTATCGACAATGATGACTTCAAGATTGACACCCTGACAGGCAACTCAACAGGAGCCCATCGAACAAATGTTATGTATGTACAGCCAGAGAGCTATGAAAAGAAACCAGATAAAGAACCTGCTGCAAGGCTCTCCAAGAAGCAGGAAATCTCTGCACAGCTGAGGCAGAAGTATGCAGAGCTGACAAAGGTACATCAGTACAGATGCCCACCTAGTAGCAGGAGTGAGCCACCAGCTCGTCCAATGGTAGATCCACCAGTGAATGGCACAGTTCCACAGCGTGCTCACTCTGTTATACATGCACTGTCTCGCATACACACTGATGGTTCAAGACCACCACCTCAAGAGCAGCAGGTTCCAGGATACAGTGGTGCTCAGTCCTGCCATCATCTACCATCCAACAAGAGCAAGCCTTACTACCACACAACCTACAATGAACCTCCAAGCAAGTCAGTGGTGCATGACATTATGATGAAACTAGTGAACGCCATGCCCAAGAAGAATATTCCATTTTCCTTTCTTGTTGGTGACCTGCCCACCTACAAGATGATCATTCAGCTCAAGGCAGAGAATACACAAATGTTCAAGGACATTGTTCCAATCCTCAGCGCTTTCCACCAACAGATGTCCTACATCTATGCTATCTACAAGAGATTCAAGGGCTCTGGAATGGCAGACACTCTTGTTACAGCAAGGGTAGTAGTGGAGGGGTCTGTAGACCAAGCACTACGAGGGAAGCACTACAGGCGGGGCGTGCGCTGCATCTTCCTCTGAAAACATAGGACATCAGCAAAGTTTGTTTCTCATCAACCACAAACCTTGATCTTTTTTACTTCTGTGTAGTCTGCTTGTAATTGTACTATCCATAACTGAACTCAGTATGAGCAGAGCTTTAATTTGAGCCTAATATTAAGGCTCTATGACGATTTTGAAAAATGGACATTTAAAGAGCCAAAAATTGGCGGCCATCTTGAATTTGAAGGTCAAAAATAGGTCAAATCAATACATTTACATCATTTATGAATTTCTTGACCCAAATAGTCTCAGAAACCATGTATTATGCAGCACTGTGGGCCAAACCATCAAAAAGCTCATTTCCAGCTCGGCTGTCAGTAGCCATTTTGGATTTAGGGCTCTCACAAATTTTCCCCACATTTTTGCGAGGGGCACCCCGGCTCAATTTCTTATTTAACCTTCATAGATGACAAATCCAGTGAGAAACCAACCTTCGCTCTCCGCGGTCACGGAACTGCTATAAATGACCCAACTAATCGATTCAAATGTCAAGAATCGATTCGATTCCGATTCTTAAGATTCAGAATCGATTATCAAGATTTGATTCGATCCGATTCGATTCCGATATTGATTTGGGGTATTGTTATTAAAACTGTTTTTTAAGCTGTTGCATGAATTATATGACTGTAGTTCTGCAACATTTTATTACTAGTATTATATTGAGATTAAACAGCAAGTATTGGCAGCTAATGATGCTGTAAGGACCAATCAGCTCCCAGAATGCTGATAGAACTGCTTTCAGAAACATCATGTGGGTCAGAATTACCAAACAGATCCAGGGAGGAAACAGAGACGGATGAAATCGGTTTTATTTTTTCCCACATTCCGTTTTTATTTGTTCCATTTTCGGTCTATTTTGGTTTTTGATTTTTGAGCATTTGGTTTTTTAGCATTTTTTGCAAATGTAACCCCAAGACAGTATATAAAGTAATGAAATATAGACAATTTATGCAATTATAACCTAACAATTTAATGTTTTCATACCTTTAAACATATTTAAAGGCAAAAACATGGCACCAGTTATTCTCATGTCCAACAAAATATTCCTTTTTTGGGGATAGACAAAAAAATAACCAAAAGTTGTAATGTAATGATGAAAAAAAAACCATAAATAAATAAAAGAAGAAAAAAAATCGATCTTTAGACATATGAATCGATTTTTAGGAATTAATATGAGAATCGATTTAGAATTGGGAAATCGATTTTTTCAACACAGGCCTACATTTTATTAAATGTTTTACTCACTTCTTGGTCAGAATAAGCCGAAACAGTTTCTGGTGCGGCAAGTCCAGCTGGTCCCGGACCATCTGGGACGTGGACAGGTACATGAGACGACACCCAGTGCACCCGAGAGTCTCCGTCACCAGCAGGTAGTACCGATCCACATCCAGGACCTTCCGAGCCCTGTGGTGGACGCCAGCACCCGTAAGGTGATTCCCACAAGCTCTGCAGAACAGCAGAGCCTTCCACAGGTGCCAGGGCATCCACACCAGAAGCCGATGGGAGAAAAACTGATCAGG
Source organism: Cololabis saira (assembly GCF_033807715.1). Taxonomy (NCBI): domain Eukaryota; kingdom Metazoa; phylum Chordata; class Actinopteri; order Beloniformes; family Belonidae; genus Cololabis; species Cololabis saira. The sequence goes on from NC_084591.1 coordinate 6,867,250, forward strand.
TGTTGGCGCCTGGTGGTCGGTGCGGGCCGGTGACGGAGGCTCGTACCACAGCTTTAAATCTGGCCGCAGTTTGCCGGACTTAAAGAGGGTGTTGGAGATCCATCTCTGGTCCTGCATGGGGATGCTTTTCCTCATTTCACTGGGCAACCAGAAAGAAGCTGCATCCCCAGCTGCAGCTGGCTGTAAGCAACAGAACATAAATATGTCTCATTAAAGCAGCACTATGTAACTTTTCCACCTTAATATAATATTTCCAGAGTCATTGTGATGGTACATCAACTTCCAACAGGTTTAATGAACCTCTGTCATGGTCTGAGGGGTCTGTATCGCCTTCACTGGCACTATGTAACTTTGAGGTGCATGGTAGGAACCCTGCCACACTAAAAAACTACACATTTTTACGGCTTTGACTGCTTTACGGCACATACGTCACTTCCCCCTCCTTCCCGATTCGTAGTCGAGACGAAAATGGGCGGGGCTTGGAGCGCAGAGCTCAGGAGAAGCTGTTGTTGATCTAAACGCGGAGCTGGTATCATGGCCGAAGCAGCGAAAAATCTGAATAAAATAAAAGTTTTATCGGAGGCGAAAAAAAGAAAGCAGGAGAGTAACATGCTAAATGCCCGGACAACAATAAACATTGGCCCGGTGTCGTGCCAAAAAGTGATTGCGTGCCAGAATCTGATTTGTGGCCGCGGGAGCGCGCACAGCAGCCCGTTGAGCGACAGCGTTTAAACGTCAGATTTTCAGATTATGAAGCTTAAGAATGAGATCAAGTCATATTTAGGCAGAAACAACTTTTCATTAACTGTATTTGGCCTTCAATCAATTTTTGGCAGGTGAAAATGCCTATTTTGTGTTGTAATGGTCCTTTAAAAGAGTTAAAAGCAATCCTGTGAGCTCTAGTGTTTATATTATGAAGCTCAAGAATGAGATCAAATCATATTTAGGTAAAAACAACCTTTCATTAACTGTATTTGGCCTTCAATCAATTTTTAGCAGGTAAAAAGACCCATTTTCAGGGGAGAAATCAGATTCTGGCAGGCAATCACTTTTTGGAACGACACCGGCGTTCACTCGCTGGCGTGAGCTGTAAAGACGAGGAGGGATGTCCGACCGATGGGGATTTATGGGCATAAACAAGACACAGTTATGATACAAATGTAAATGTAGAGTTCTATGTTCAATAAGAATAAAAATTAGAATGTTTTCACATTCGTCTTGGGTTTTGGTCATTCTAAAATTACTGACAATATCAACAACAGACACAGAATAATAATAGTGATCATAAAATTGTGTAATTGGCAATGAGGAAGCTTTATAAAATACTAATACAATTGAATAGAATTACAGCACTAGAGGAAAGAATGCAATGCAAAGAAAATGTATAGAACATTTCTACTATTTTTCCTGAGAACTGTAAAATTGTGCAGGGCTGATCTGCAAAACATTCAGTTATTCACAGGTTATAAAGTATATTTTTTTATTTTGTCAGTAATTATGTAACTACTAATTTATGACGAAGTCCCTCTAAAAAACGTGACAGGAAAAAAGGTGCCATAGAACAAAACCAGAGCGCATTATCAAATGCACGCGACGGGGACGGGAGTTTTCCAGCAGTACGCGCTGGTGCTCATGGGAAACGTAGTGTTCTTTCTGGTAAAGCACTACCGCTTTTGTCCAAAGGAGCCGCCAAACTCAACGAAAACTGAAAGTTACATTGTGCTGCTTTAAAGATGACTTCCAAGTGCATTACTTTAATGAATACATACTGCTCTACTCACAGAAACCGTCTCGCAGGGGAGTGTCGGCGTCTGGGAGGATGGAGCCAGGAGAGCTTGCATGGGGCATTTTTCCATCTGTAACAGTACAACATAATCGTATTAATGGCAATTGCTCATAACTGTCCTTTTTATATAGACCCTTTTAAGCGTACGCCATGTAATGCTGCGCACGCATCTTGGCAACGGAAGTGTTGTTCTCCAGCATTTGTGGCTGAAAGTCTGTAGTAAAAGGTGCTTTTTTTCAGCTAAGGCTCCTGGCCAAAGTAAAGCCCTACCTATCTCCTAAAGACTTGGAGAGGGCAGGGCTCCAGACTGCGACCAAATGCTCGCATTTTGCGACCAAAATTTGAGTATGTGCGACTGAATTTCATGTCCACTCGCACACGTGCGACCAGTAAATTTGCCAGTGTTTTTTTTTTTTTTTTTTTTTACACGTTAAACGTGGAAGGAGTGCCTCAATGAACCCCCATATTTGCAGGCCAATGAGTGTGAAAGGGAATGAGTTGGGGGATCTATTTATTTATTTATTTATTTATTTTTTTCGTTTAATTTCACCAGCTCAAAGCAGGTATTATGCCCGGACGACATTTAATGCGACACAACTCGCTGCCGCCGCGGTGCGCACATAAAGTTAGAAGAAAGAGGCGGCGGGTATGTTTGGTTTTAGTAACATCATGCTCAGGCCATGAGTCTGCAATGGCCCAGACGGGAGACACATGTAGCTCAGTGCTTAACTTTTATTTTTAATCCACTCTATATTCTTCTGGTTGTTCTCCGATATGTCCCCCCTCTAAAGCCTGATTTATGGTTCCGCCTTAAATCGACGCAGAGCTCTGCGTTGTTGTAACGCGGAACCATAAATCAGCCTTCACCCGGTACATACATAGGTTTCTCTAAACATCTGTCCCCACTACAGTTTTAACTAAAAGAAAATGTGCTCCAATACAGCAGGTCTCATAATTTTATTTTGAACACTGCTTAAAATTTGCTTGACACAAATGAAAGTTAAATTTTAACACGTGGGAAAAACACCTAACCTTTTAAGTGATGTGTGTTGTCAGGTGTAATGGCATTTTTAGGTTAGACATAAAAATATTTCTTGGTAAGATCCTCAGTTATTTGAGTGAAGGCAGTGAATTTGGTCGACTGGTGTAAGTTCAGGGTTTTAGTAAAGACACAAGTAGGGAAATGTTATTGGCCATGTTGTGCCCGCCCATATGCCCAGTGATCATGTGGACTTTTATAAATGTATATTTTTGTGATTATGAGGACCTGTAAAACCAGACTTTGCCCCTTCTTCCTGAAGTCCTGCGACCCCCTGCTGCTAACTCCTGGTTATCTCGGCCTGGGTCGAGATAGTCCGTTTACGACCCCCATGGCCGGAGATCAAAACAAGGACCCAGCAGGGTTTCTGCCAGGGAAAACAGACTTCCTTGGGGTTTTGCGACACCCCCTGGGGGGGAGCCGGATGCAGCGGAGCGCAAAACCAGACCTCAAAATGGTACTGCTTCTTTGAACCCCCCTTTTCCGCTTTAATGTGCCTCATAAAATGGCGCCGTTGCCTGAACTACCACCCCCAGCATGCCTTGCGGGGGGGGGGTGGCGCCTACAAGCGCGCGCATCCAATCGCAATGAGGCACCGATGACGTCACCGCAGCGCGCGTAGGATCAAAACCCCTGCCGCTGCTCCTTTTCACTCTCTTCCGACCAACCTCTCTTCCTGAGCAGCAGGACCAAAGGATCCCATCTCCCTTCTCTCCCCCCGGCTGGGGGGAGGCGGAAGGCCCGCAACGGACCGGGCCTGCGGAGCTCCGGCTCCCATTGACTCTCTTCTCAACTACATCTCGTCCTGGAACAGCTGGATCTTCTTGGCTCTGGGCCAAAGATCTTTCCTCTCTCTCCCCCCGGGCTGGGGGGAGGCAGGAGGCCCGCACCGGACCGGGCCCTGCGGGGTCCGGCCGTTGAAGCCGCGGTCCCCCGGGAGGCTCCGATTTCTCACTAAACTCTGTTCCTCTTTAAGTTCACAGATCCAAGCTTCCGACGCCCACGCGCTCCCGGCAACCAGATCGGGACACAGCTGCGATTGAGTTCTCTGACTGAACCCCCCCTCCCCGCTCCGAGCCCCTGTCTGCGAACCGGCGCAGGGATCGGGGACGGACGGCCGGCGTCTCGCCCGGCGTGAGCTCTCCCGGGGCCCGGACGGCCGCGCGTCGGCGACCGGCGCAGAGAGGGAAGCACGGCAGGAGAAGACCGGTCCCCCCGCCGCGCCTAGGAATGCGTGTGAGCCTCCGTTTGGTCCGGAACCACGGCCCGGCACGAGGCGGCCCCGCCGCTGTCTAATCCGTTTCAGGGGAAGGGACGGGACGCGATAGCCTGACTGCGAAACCCCAGCAGGACCGCGAACCCAGTCAACAAACCCGCATGCACCCGATTCAGGATCCCAGAGGAGACGTGAGCCCGCGTAGCAGTGATCAGTAGGATTTAAGAGTGTTCAGAACTGTGTGTGAGATTGTGAGACCTGGGTTATCAGTAACTTAAGAGTGTTACAGAGCTAAATCTGTGTTCAGAGCTGAGATTACATCATCATTGTTATCATTATCATGTTTGATTATTTGGTAGTCGTTGTTTTCTGCCGTAGGCACGTTTTAAATGCTGCGTTCGCCATCCGGTCCGATTGCACGTGGCCCAGAGGGCGCGTCCATCTTTAAAAGACCACAGAAGCCCCGTTTGAACTGTAGATGTTCTGTATCTTCGTTATTATTGCTTGATTTCTTTTTTTTGTTTTCATTCCATGCATTTAACGTTTATGTTTCATATTTTTCTATTGATGTTTTTCTAGTTAATTAATTGTTTTATGATACTGAAGCCATTTCTGCCATCAGGTTTATTTGGGTGTTGCGTTTATCATCTTTTGACACCCGTATGTGAATAAATCCTGATTGATTTCTTTATGAGTGGTTGTGTTGTTTCATGCAAGATTTGGTCACAAATTGATTTGTTTAAGCAGAGCCTAGTGTTCGGATATCACGCCTTCACTGTTATTCTGTAAGATTTGCTGTTCTGCAGGATAATTCAAATCATAATGAGACTGATCTTCTGCTGTTAGTTATCGAATCCCACCGGAAGTAAGGCCCCGGCGGTGGTGCCCCTACGAGAATTATCATTTTTGATAATACAATTTGATAAATAGTCAACTTTATTAATTATTAATAATTCTTTAATAGAATTATCATTAGCCTTGATAACTGGACAGCCAAGCTACCTATGAGTTGCACAACAGCCAGTACCCCCAATATTTGTACATTTGTTAAGTACTGTGTTTAACAGTTACATTCATGGCTGAAAGGTTACTAAGCACTTTGTTACCAAGCACTTTTTTTATCATGTGAATGTATGTTTTTTTTATATATAATGACAGCAATGGTGCTGTCAGTTTACTTTATGTTGCAGCATCTTTAAAAATGCACAATAAAATGTAACACTGCATTTGAAACAGCACATTGTGGTAATTCATTAATCTATTATGAAATACGTATTACTAATACACTGAAATGTAGTAGAAATGTAAACATTTGGTTAGCGTGTCGATAAACGATGTGCGTTCCTAAAATTTCTGATTGTGCCCCTAAAAATTTTCAGTTAGGGGCTACTGTGCTCCTAGTGAAAAATGTTAGTCTGGAGCCCTGGAGGGTCATTCATGCTTTCATTACATCACTGCTAGATTACTGCAACTCCTTGTACGTGGGCTTAGACCAGCGTTCTGTGCGACGCCTGCAGTTGGTGCAGAATGCTGCTGCTCGATTGTTGACTGGAAGTAGAAAGCGTGACCACATTACCCCGGTTCTGGCCTCCCTGCACTGGCTTCCTGTTCACTACAGGATTGATTTTAAGATTCTGCTGCTTGTTTTTAAATCACTGAATGGCTTGGCTCCCCAATACCTTACTGAACTTCTCCACTCTCACACACCAGCCACAGCACTGAGGTCGTCAAGTCAGTTGCTTTTAGACGTCCCGAAATCCAGGCTCAAAACTAGAGGTGACCGAGCTTTTGCGGTGGCCGGCCCTAAGCTGTGGAATAGTTTGCCACTAAATGTTAGATCTGCTCAGACCCTAGTGGTTTTTAAGTCTTCTTTGAAAACTTATTTATTTTCTTTGGCTTTTAGTGTGTGACAAATTAGTTCCCTACATCTGTGAGAAGTGATTGTGCACTTTATGTGTCTGTTCTTTGTCGTCTATTCTCTATTTTCTATTTTCTATTTTTTATTACTATTTTATTGATCATTTTAGTATGTTAGTGATTTTATTGTTTCTACACTGTGTACTGTGTTTTTCTTTTGGTATTGTTTTATTTTGTTGTATGCTGTACAGCACTTTGGTCGACCTCAGTCGTTTTTTAAATGTGCTATATAAATAAAATTGACATTGACATTGACATTGACATTGAAAGACGAGGTAGCAACAGGTTAGCAGGCATCTAACAAACTGTTCCCAGCATCAACTTGTGTGGTTGTTGCGTAGACGGTTGAACGAATCGCTATCGTCTGTAGCGCTCGCTTTATACCAGGTAAGGTTATCTATCTACTCTTTGGATTTATCATCAGAGACGAGCTTGCGGCCTTTGGTGCATCCCTTCGAATCCCTCACTTCACAAAGGACAGAAGCAGCTTCCTGCACAGGAAGTGGACGCATCAATACAACGTTCTCATGTGAGGATCCACGTAGAACGGTCTGAGTCATCACTGTTTACAAACAGAATAAAGGTCTATGCATCTCTACACACACAATTGAATGAAACACCGCCTTTACTTTACCTTCTGATAGAGATCATGTTCCTTTTGTATCGGGGCAGGTCTATTTCCTGCATTTGAAAACCAACCCCCTTTCCTGGCAAATGCCTCAAGTCTTGCCATCCACTCCCCATCTACCATAACTTTCTGTCTCTTTGGCTTGGAGCCCATCTGAAGATGGCATTAGAAACGAGGAGAATCAAAATACATAACATAATAATCCACTTCATCTACAATAGGGTCTTCCTAATAATGCCATGAAATGACGCTTTAGCTGCTCCGTCGCCATCTTGGAGGACAAACAACCGAAGAAACGACATGGCGGAGTACTTTAAAGGGAACCCTGCATATTAAGACATGTAGGTCTTAAAAGATAAATGTTGGTATCAATTATAACAATGTGATATAAAAAACCTTGTTGATGTCTTCGTTTTTATAAAATTTGAAAATATAATTTAACATGTAGGTCGCCATTGTTTTTTACGTTCTGGGTAGTACGTCACACGGTGGCACCTGCTAACCCCCGTCCACTGTTCTGACACCCAGAAACAGATGAAAACACAGCTAAACAGGTGACGGCGCACCAGAAACACAGATGAAAACACAGCTGAACATTAAGGTGACGGCGCACCTACAAAAAAGTAAAATAAAATTAAAAAAAAGTGCAGCCCCATACAGCATGAACTATAAAAACACCATACAACTCAGATAGACTAACAGACCACACGTTTCAACTAGCAGATAACCGATGCTACAATAAAAACCCCAGCCAGATCTGGCGTCATTAAATTAAATAAAGATGTTCTTGCCTATTTGAAGCGAAGTCTGCGCCTCCCGTTTCGTCAAAGTCCCGGGCCAGTCCCCTCAGCGTCGGGTCTGTCATCACCCAGCACGAAGCCGGTTTTAGGGGGGAGAGGGGGGGGCTATGCCCACTCAAACGTGCATCCTGCCCACCGGCGTCTCCATCCCGGAGCGGCAGCGAGAGCAGAGAGCGGAGAGCGGCGAGCGGGTGGCGGAGCGCTGCGGGCTGTAGAGCCCCGGCTACGCAGGCTACGGCGTAGCCTACGCAGGCTACGGCGTAGCCTACGCCGTCTACGCCGTAGGCTACGCCGTCTACGCAGGAGCCTAATGCACTGGTAAGATGCGCACAACATTGATCATTTTTGCAGATCTCCCGTGCATCACAGAACTTTGATCCAGTTTGCCTGAACCGAGACGTCTTATGGGCTCCCTCGTCAGCCTCCACGGCCGGGAGATGCTGCTCAACTATGTTTTAGATACCTGTCCCAGTTAAACTAATGGGGCTTATCTTCCCAGAGCCACCGTCGTACGTCATCGCCCCCAGAATACATTGCGCAGGTAAAACATGGCGCCTCCCGCAGGTCAAAATATGTAATAAACATTGTAGATTTTTAAAGCAATTAGATTATTTTATGTGTTTCTAACAACATATTTTAGTATAAGAGAACAATTGTGGCTAATTAGGGACTACATGTCTTAATATGCAGGGTTCCCTTTAAGCTTCTCGATTCAGCGGATCAGGCTCAATATATAAACAATTAAATTACAATCAAAGAATTTCCCAAAGATCAGGATAAATGACCAGATATCTGCTACACGGATTTGGTCAACTACTTTGTGTTCTCTCCGAACTGCTGAACACGCCTGAGAAAATGAAGGCATACAAGGGTCTGGACGCTCACAACCAGTTTGTCTCTGGCTGGCTCAGAGAGGTCCAAGTCGCAGAGATTAAAGACATCTACGTCATAAGAGACACAGTAAGTGTTTGTGTTTATTTAGTTGGAAGTCCCTACATGTACTCCGGAATCCTGATCCCACCACTGCCCCCAAAATCCTCTGTGCCGACGGCTCTGAACTGGAGTTTGTGACCTGCTACAAATATCATGGCCTCTGGTTGGACTCGTCCCTCTCCTTCACCACCCATATCAAGCACTTACAGTTAAAAGTCAAAGCTCGCATGAGCTTCTTATACCGCAACCAGGCCTCTTTCACTCGTTCAGCAAAACACACACTTATCAAATTGTCCTACATGTACATCTACAGGATGGCATCTCAATCCACCCTCAAGAAACGGGATACTCTTCACCACTCCGCCATCCGCTTTGCGACTGACGCTTCCTTCACCACTCACCACTTATATAACCAGGTAGACTGGACATCCCTCCCTACCAGGCGGCTCCGTCACTGGCTCCTGCTCATCTACAAAACCATACTAGTAACACCTCTCTACCTCTCTTCCCTTGTACACCCGTCACACTCTGCCCTCAAGCTGAGGTCCAGTAAATATCATTTAACTCTCGGAACACACTACAAAACACTCTAAAACTCTCTGCCTCATATAACACTCTGTCTTCTAGGAATGGGCGATATTTTACCGTTCACGATAAACCGTCAAAAAAATTCCCCACGGTAAGAATTTGTATCTCGCGGTAAAAACGATAAATTCCCGTTGATGACGTTTTTGTGTAAAGATGATTTATGGTTCTGCGTTAAATCGACGCACAACGTACGTGAAGGAAGGAAGGAAGGAAGGAAGGAAGGAAGGAAGGAAGGAAGGAAGGAAGGAAGGAAGGAAGGAAGGAAGGAAGGAAGGAAGGAAGGAAGGAAGGAAGGAAGGAAGGAAGGAAGGAAGGAATAAAGAAAGAAAGAAAGAAAGAAAGAAAGAAAGAAAGAAAGAAAGAAAGAAAGAAGGAAAGAAAGAAAGAAAGAAAGAAAGAAAGAAAGAAAGAAAGAAAGAAAGAAAGAAAGAAAGAAAGAAAGAAAGAAAGATAAATTCACGTTGATACGTGTTTGTGTAACAAACATGGCGAATCTGAGTCATTCCAGTTTTGTAGTACAGGTGGACTCATTTAATTGGTGTAGTTTAGTAGCATTTAGTATTCTTTTATAGCAGTGTTTTGGGGGCTCCAAAGACTTAGGCCACGTTTACACGTAGCCGGGTATTTACAAAAACGGATATTTTTCCCTCTCCGTTTTCAAAAATCCTCGTTTACACGGACTCGCATGAAAACGCTGGTAACGTCATGCCAGCCAATCAGAATCCTGGAAAAAATATCAACAAATGACACGTGTAACTTCCAGTTAAGGCTGATTTATGGTTCCGCGTTACACCATGTCCACACTGCATGCGAGCGAGCGAGCTTTATTTTTTATTTGCACTGTCTACACTGGTTGCGAGCGACGCGGCGCCGTTTTGAGCTGGACTTTTGTCGCACGCCCTGCTTCTATTTTGTTTTCTTCCTGTTGCTCGCTTTGAAAGCCGGTTGAAAGTTGAAAAAAAAGTTGAAAGCGCTGTAGGAAACAGTCATTTCAATACAAGAACCTCAATAAAGTGGCAACTGCTGGAGGGAGATCGCCAAAGAGCTGGAAGGTTCTGATAAAATAATAAGATATAATAAGAATTATCATCTTATCATCTTATCTTAATCTTATTAGGTCTACCTATTTGATCATTTCTCGTGTCCTCTGCTTTTCCCCACATCCCAGTAATGATCTGACATGTTTGCTGCATTTAACACCACGAACACGCCGCTCACTCCAGCTGTTCGCTGTTTCATTGCGTCACCACACGCCGTTATTTTGTTCGTTTTTTTCCCCACTTTGGTCGGACGTTAGACCTGCTTCTATTTTCTTCCTGCCGCCTTGTCTAGGAGTTCTTTTAGGAGTTTCTTTTAAGAGCGCACGGGCGGTTGGTGGGGCGAATAAAAGGCGAGTCTCGGGCGGGTGAATAAAGGCAGATTTATGGTTCCGCGTAAAATCGACGGCGTAGCCTACGGCGCATCGCCGCGTACCCTACGCCGTAGGCTCTGCGTCGATTTAAAGCGGGACCATAATTCAGGCTTTACTTCCAAGACGGAACGAGAGTCTCAGAGAATTTAAAACAGGTAAAATAAAATAAAATATTGACGGTGGCCAAACAAATTGTAAACACAGGTCGCACTCATGACGCTCCTGGTGACGTTTCTGTCACATAATGTGACGTAAATCTCCGTTTCCCTCCGTTTTGTCTGTTTAGACGCAAACGTGAAGACGGAGTTTTTGAAAATCTCCACTTTGGCCGGAGTTTTCAGAAATGATCGTTTTTGGGGGCTTTGACCTCCGTTTACGTGTAAACGAACGGCCAAAACGCATGAAAACGCCTCCGTTTTTGCCCCGTGTAAACGGGCCTTAATGTGGTGATAGATTTATTAATGATCAAATTAAAATCATCAAATTAATCATGCAAATTATGTAATATAAGTGCATGTAGTTCGTTGGTGACAAAGGAACTTGTGTGTACCTATAAATAACCCCTTTTTTGAGCATCACAAAGGATGTTTATGGACATTCATTCAAACAACCGACAGCGCCTCAGTGACTTGTAGGTTTTGTTTGGGTCAAATCAATTCAAGTCACAACATGCAATTTTACATAATGTCGTTTTTTATTTCTAGTACTCCCCCTCTCCCCTCAAAGCGCTTATGCTCTTTGTTCAGGCTGCATTTGTAAATAAAGGTTAAATAAAATGTCTCCGACATTGATTGTGTCGGTCACGCAGGTTGTCATAATCTTTGTTTTAATTTTATTGTAACTGCAGGTACTTCTTTCACAAAGCATCAGGAATGCACCCACACCCTATGGATCTTTGCTAATAAAGAGGGAATCATAATAACAGCTAGCTGGGACTGGAAGCACATGCACCCATGCCTCAGCTGCTCTTTATCGGTTACTGACGGCCAGTATCACAATTGAATTTCATCCAACAACCGATAACAGCACAAAAGTTAACCATCGTAGCAATTGTTTTGACTCTAACGGGAGTAAAAGAACAGTTAGGATAGAACGGATAGCCACAGCGATTAGCTCGTCCTCCAAGCTTGTCCTCCAAGATGGAGACTGCTCCAACATGATGTAACTCATGGCGCGCATTAGGAAACCCTGTTAACAATGTGTATGGCATAAAAGCATTTAAAGCAGCATAATGTAACTTTCAGCTTTTGTTGAGTTTGGTGGCTCCTTTGGACAAAATCGGTAGTGCTTTACCAGTAGTGTGGAAGGGTTCCTACCATGCACCTCAAAGTTACATAGTGCCAGTGAAGGCGATACAGACCCCTCAGACCATGACAGAGGTTCATTAAACCTGTTGGAAGTTGATGTACCATCACAATGACTCTGGAAATATTATATTAAGGTGGAAAAGTTACATAGTGCTGCTTTAAAAACTAAATCACAACCATAGCTTCCTACGCCAACAATGGTAAAAGTTAATCAATTGTTTTATTTAATTCCACAACATATCATTTTGGCAGTTGTAAAACAAAAAATACAAAGTTAATGAATGAATGAATTTATTTCGAACATGTATATAAAAAATAAAAATAAACAGAAAAAAAGGAAAAAGGAGTAGGAAGAAGTATACACTTTTTCCTAGTTCCTACCCCTTTATAACTCTAAAAAGTTTGTTTCAACAGAAGGATACAATAAACAATATCAATGGGTACTTACAGTTTTCTAGGTCAATGAAATATTCTGGTTGTTTTTCTAAATGTAAATAAAATCTGTAACTTGTTTTTTCTTCTTTTTGTGGTTAGTTTCAAATAGGGCTTCACCTTAATTGGCTAATTTCAAACGTGAACTCGGACGTTGATTGGCTCGTATCTCCTCGCGACTTCAAGTGTGAACTCGGACGTTGATTGGCTCGTCGGACGTTGATTAAACCGTTGATAGATGCCGACTGAATTTTGTATTTTATTTTATTTTTTATATTACCCCCTCTTTTCCCTCCGTCCTCCCGTATTAGTATTGTCCCGTAAATTTCCCGTTTTATAAAATAATACATTTTAAAAAGCATTCCCGTGCCTCTCCAAACTGGTGTCACTAGCCTCGCGAGAACTGCCCCCTGCTGTCGCCTGGGTGGCAGTTTTCGCGAGGTTAGCGGTTACATGGGGAGGAGGAAACTCGGAACAACAAATTAGAGATGAATGGATGTAACAAGAGAGCAGGCATTTCTGCCAGAAAAGCGAACACTTCGTGTAAATATTTCCAAAAATGAGATACCTAATTTACTTTCCTAAAGAGGAGCAGGATGGGGCTCAGTTACACGTTCTGAAAGACTTGTAACTGCAGTTTTAGTCAGTGAATACCAGAGAGCCACATGAGTTAAAATGACAAATTAAAAGAAAATGTAAATGTTTCACTTGAAAACAATCAATATGAATATAAACTATATATTTAATATATATGTATATATTTAAAATAAATAAATGTGCTTTAATTCACGTTTGGTGTTTTCATTTAGGTTCTATTGTAGGAATTACTTCAGAATGTTAACAGCATTTCAGTGCCAAGCGGACTATTGTTTTTCTATAGTTTTGAACGTGAAAACATTAAATTGAGAAGTACAAAACACGTAACGAGGGGAAAACATAAAGCCAAAAATACATAGCAGAGGATGGTTTCGATCCATCGACCTCTGGGTTATGGGCCCAGCACGCTTCCGCTGCGCCACTCTGCTGGATGATCCCTGACGTCAACGATATTAGTTAAATAGTAGTAAAAGAGTGATATGTGTGATCGGTTGTTCTATTGTTTCAACAGGATCAAAAGAGTTCAAACGTAATCATTCTTCTCAATAAACTCAATAAAACTCATAACCCATACGAAGTGCGCAGTGGAATATGTATCTGCAGATACAGCAGGGGGAAAGAAGAAGGAGCAAATTTGTGTCCTCCAGGTCATTTGGTCGTCTCTCTCTGCGTCTCAATTGAATAAATAGTCAAATGTAGCGGTGAAAAACATAAAAACTAACTATAACGTTAAGTTTTGTGAACACTCTTGTGCTTTTCAACAAAAAAACAACCGTTTCTTGTTAAACACAGATTATGAAGATGCAAAGGTTCTTCATTACCACTAGAGGGCGATAGAGTTTAAAAATCAACCGAATGTGTGGAGAAAAAAAACTACCTATTTAATTTGTTGACAACTAAATAAGAACATTCAAAGTAAAATACTTCAATTATACCTCAAATTCACACTTTTTCTGTGATCTGAAATACTTTTTGTGCAAATTTGTGAATGTGTAAAGTGAAATTTAATTTTTATTATTTGTTTATTTAGCATTTTAAAAATGTATACATTGATCCACACAAATATAACAATGCAACAAAAATAACATAAAAGAAATACATGGACATTAAATTACAGGAAAAGAAAAGAAAAGAAAAGATAAGAAAAGAAAAGAAAAAAGGCTGAGCGTTTACAGTTATTCAAGGCACTGGTGCATCATTTTTACTAATATCTTTATTTATAAGTGCGAGGAAGGTGGTGGGTTGTAAAGTTCACACATCCGGTATCAAGAGAGGTTATGGTCTTGTTGAGCAAGTAGGTCCGGAAATGGTTGCCAGATTTTGCCATTTCTCAAGTGTAGGCACAACTTCTGCTTTCCACAACTGTAGAATCGCTCTCTTAGCGATTTTCACTCCATACTTAAAAGGGTTTTGTATTCAAGGACTACATTTAGCAAGAGACAGAGAGCATCCACACAGAGCAACATTGGGATCTGGCTTAAATTCACTATCATACATTTTGGAAAACCACATAAATATGTCACACTAGAAACTATACAACTTTTGGCAAGCTGTAGCAACTCATAATGTAATAACGGTTCATAATGTAATAACTTAAATGTAATAAAAGTTAATAATGTAATAATCGGCTCATAATGTAATAAAATCATGAGCGCATAACGTAATAATGGCTTTGCGCATAATGTAATAATGTAATAACTTATTACATTATGCGCCTTACTGGTGCTGCCTATAATGTAATAACAGCTCATAATGCAATAATGGCTCATATTGTGAGAAAACCGCTGCATTATCATAATTTTTACCTCTTAAAAGGTGCAAATAAAGCAAACAGCATGGGTTTCAGCGAATTAGTAAACTAAATTAGTGAAACCAAGTGTTATTTAATAGTAATTGCATTCTTACATTTTATTATGTAAGATGTATAAAGTTGAGCCTCCCATGTTAGTTATTTTGGGCCTTTGCAAATGCCATGCTAACTTCCACTGTCTGATTGTTGCAGGTAAGCAGTGCTATTTGTGGACTCCAAAGTTCAATTAATTAATTAAAGTTCAAGCCATCCACCTTATCTCTTTAAATATTCGGTGTATTTAGATGTTTGTTAAGATAATGTATGTTTTAGCTGGCAGCTGAAGTCTCATGTACAAGCTGTGATTAAATCGTGATTAAACGTATATCCTTTGAATAGTTTCATATTAAAGATATTCATATCTTATTCATTGGAAGAAGTAAAGTTTTTTTTTTTTTTAATCCCATTATATTGTTAAGCCTGGATCTGAGTGAACACTGGCACCGTCACTGACAAATGGAGCCCCCTGGACTTGATTTTTGTTGGCAACTATAATTTATGGTTATGTATTATTAATGCATATTGTTTAGTTCAATTTATTTGGACTTATGTTTTTACTTGGGTATCCTGACGAGCTGTGTTTACATTTTAAGAACGTTTGAGCTGGATCATTGTTTTTACATGGTTCTTAAATTCACTTCTCATTCTTGCATTCTTGTTCCAAAATAAAGTAAATTGAATGAATCTGTTATTCTGCTTGTGTCATGTATTTAAAGTAAGTAGTAGGAAAATAATGCTTAAAAGTCTTTATTAAAGCTAGGGTCTATGATTTTACAGTGCTTAGGAGATGTTCTTTGTGCTGAGGAAATTACTGATAAATTTAAAAATAAGTGACCTGTATCATCTGAGTCAGCTGTTTGGGGGAGCAGTGTCTCATTCCTGAACAGTTTTTCAGAAGGGTTTTCCCTCCTAACCTCTGGCTTAATAAAGTCATGCCTTTTCACATAATGGCTCTTTAAAAGCTTAATAAGCTCTGCTCACGTTATCTATATCAAAAACAATTGCTCTGTTTCACAAAGTAAAGGATTCATTGGACAACAAAGCATTGTACATTTTATATAACACCCTGATTGTTCCATATCTGACCTACTGTGTTGAAGTTTGGGGAAATGCCTGTAAAACATATATTCAATCAATTTTCATTCTGCAAAAAAGAGCCATAAGAATAATCAGTAGAAAACGATATAGAGATTCAACAAATCCATTATTCCTTCAGTTAAAATTGTTGAAATTTCATGAATTAGTAGACTATAGTATTCTGCAAATTATGTTTAAAGCTCATAAAAAACTTTACCAATCAACATTCAGAAAAGATTTGAAAAAAAAGAAAGCAAGTATGACTTAAAAGGAACAGAGATTTTCAAAAAAAAACCCAGACGCAGGACAAAATTGATGCAACGTTGTGTTTCTGTGAAAGGAATCAGTTTATGGAACAATCTGAATAAAGAAAACAAAGAATCCAAATCAAACATTACATTCAAAAGGACAATTAAAGCCTATATGTTAAGTAAATATAATGAAATATGTTAGTTGAGTTTGATTGACATACCCATAGGCGGCGGTAATTTTATTTTAATTTTATTTTATTTTAGTTTTTTTATTCACTTAGTTGTTGTTTTTTATTATTAGTATTTTTAATTTGTTATTTGTGAAGTTATTTCTTGGAAAAAGGGGCAGATCAGATAAGATTCTTCTTCTTTCTGCTCTCTTTTCATTCACAATTTAAGAACATTTGTATTTGTGTTGAATTTTTTTTTTTTTTTTTAATGAAATAAAGAATAAAATGAAAATGAAATCTTTATACATTTTCGTGCCACCTTTGGAAACCGCAGCCTTGCATAATGAGCACGCTGCAGTTTTCCTGCACGGATTTTCCAGTATAAGCTAATGTTATATCGTCACCATAATGTCAGTGCTGGATAGCTATCTCGGGTCAACAACTTCCAGCGCTTCTCCAGCCGCTGACTCAGAACGGGGATTTTGCATGCAGTATTGTGTAACTTCCTCTTCTGGCTCATAGAGAAATGAAAGTAGAGTTGGCATTGCATGCTATAAAAACTACATGGGGGGGCATGTTGCACAGAACGTTACTCACAGATCCAATACCCCTTATGTTCAACAGGTAGTATTTTTGATACGAATATCAGAATCAGAATAACCAAAAAAAAACAAACTTGTTGAAGCGGGTGCCAAAAATCAAGCGGACAATAAAGCATTGCACATTTAGTTAGTTTATTTAAAGAGGACTGCTAATCAGCATTAAAGGTTGCTCTGCTGCTGCTGCTGCTGCTGCTTCAGGTTGAAGAGATGTATTCAACGATACAAACAATAAAATGTTTAAAGGAAACATGGGAAAAGCCCCCCAAAAAAACCCAAGAGAGTATTAGGTTCTTACAATTGACAAACTACGAAGGCATTCAGGAAACATTCCTGCGTCACATTCCAGAGCCCATTTTCTCCCACCATGGTGCAGCCAGTATCTCGGATGGACGTGTCTGGCTGCCCTCGTCCCCATTTGGTAAAGATCAGAGTTCGATTGTTCATATCGACTTTAAAATTGCCCTCTGCCTTCTTCCGGCTGACGTTGATCCAGACTGTTTTGAACGCATCTCCAAACACCTCAGTGAGCGCGCTGTTCTCCTCCTGGTTCTGGGGCAGGGCCAGCTCCAAACCTCGCTGGGAGCAGAACTCCACGGCCGTCTGAAAACGGTCCCTTTTCTTGTTGGACACAAAGTATTTCCGCCCAACCCTCCGGACAAATGGATAGTTTATAGCTGAAAAAGTAAAACAGAGGAGACACAAATGAACACATTTGAATTTAAATTGCAGAAACCATTGCATGCAATCAACAGGAACCAGGAACTTTGCAGATTAAGAATTCAAGAGGCATTAATGAGTTTAGTTTGAATATTAAAAACCTATCAAAATGGATTACCACGGGATCCACTGTGTATGAAGTGCGTTTGGGCTGCGATGCGTCCTAAGACCTAAGGTCCCGTCTGGAAGTGTTTAAAAAGTGAAGGGCTATCAAGTGCTCTATGGTTAGCTGGATTCATTAGAGGTTTTCTAGTAGGGTTCAAGACCTAAAGTTGTGGTACAAAAATGTATTTCTTGCCATGCCAATAGACTTGAGACATATATGTACCACTTCGAGTGCTTCTAGTGGGACCGCGCTCAGTCTCTGGTAACTATGGCTGCCATTTCCAGAGGGTGGCACAGCGCAAAAGGCTTCATGGCGTTTCAACACCTGACAGACTCAAGACTATAAAGAACCGGCTTTTGATCTGTTACAGACATAAACAGGCTGTGTCAATCTCCAAACGTTACAACGAGACCGAAACACCAAGTCCCAGCAGGTTTCAGCAGAGGTGTCTTCAGTATTCCCATTCATTACTCAGGTAGAAGTATAGATACCAGAGTTTAAAAATACTCCTGTAGAAGTTGAAGTATCAACTCAAGTTTTTTACTCAAGTAAAAGTATAAAAGTAATGGTTTCAAAACTACTTAAAGTATAAAAGTAAAAGTAATGTAAGGGGGAAAAAGCAATTAAGGACAAAAGCCATTGAAATGAATGCATCTTAGTATAATGCTAATATATTAAAGAACCATATATGTGTACTATTGAGCATTAACATGTGTTTCAGAGAGCAGCAGATATGATGACTAGTTGCCTATAAGTATTGTAATGGTGCAAAAAGTCAAACTTCAGAGGCATGTTATCATTTATCCTAACCTTTATTGGAATGTACATCCAAGTTTAGTTGCAGGAATCTGAGAGAACGGATGTAAGAACAAAACTGGACAAGAACATCTGAAACAACCACAACCAAATTCACTCTATCCGGATGGAGCAATTTAACTGGATAGTTTTTATTTAAAGGCAGAAATAAAATAGAGTAACAAGGCTGTTTTTAAAATGTAAGGAGTAAAAAGTACAGATAATTGCGTGAAAATGTAAGGAGTAAAAGTAAAAAGTCGTCTGAAAAATAATTACTCCAGTGAAGTATACAGTAGATAACCAAAATTTCTACTAAAGTAAGGTAACAAAGTATTTGTACTTTGTTACTTGAAGTTGACACCTCTGCTGATGGGATTAATTAATAATTACTACAAGCTCTTTTCAGATAAGCACCGTTGCTCATGATGACCAGTTGAATCCGTTTCAAGTCTAAATGTTCAAAGAAGGTGATTATTTGATGTTTATATATGATGCTGTTTGAAAATCAACACATGTCTGAAACAGATCTCCTCAGTCCATCCTCCCTTCAGCTCCCGGTACTCACCCAGCTCCAGCTTGGCAAGGCGTTCCTGCAATGCCTTGATGTCCACACAGTTAGTACCTAGATGAAACGGATGAAATTTAGTTCAAAACAATTGTCCAGTGTCCCACAAACAGATGTTTGACTTTTTTACTTCATCCAATAAACAATGCATTTTGAAACATCTTTGTGAAACCTCGTAATTGATTTCCTCTGAACTCACAAATCACAATAATGTTGGTTACAACTATCATGTTATTTCAATTATAAATAAGAATGGAAGGAAATAATCTACTAATCATTAAAACTAAAAATAAACAAAATACTACAAACCAGCTATGTCAATACTTGGTGAAAACAGTTTATGAATTACAGTTTACTGGCCTGCTGATAGTTGTAAAATGTATCCGGTTAAAAAATGACTCAATCTCCGGAGAGAATTTTGCTTTCAACAGAGTTAAAATGTTCCCAAAAATAAAAACTCATGCCCTTTAAGGCGGACCCTGTTTGGCAAAGGAGAAATAGAAAAAAATTCATGAAGCTAAAACATTGTCACAGTGGAGAAAACAGTAATTAAAAGAAATGGAAATATATGTGTTTTACCACTTCCTTCCTCATCATCATTGTTGCAGTTCAAATACGAAGGCTGACTGGAAGCTTTAGCAGCCAGAAGGCAAAAGACACAGGACAGAAGATAAAGTCTCATCTTCCTTCAGTTGACTGGAACACTGTTAAAACATAAATAAAGTTTGTAATTGTCCTAAAGCAACAAAAACAGTTATGTTACATTAACTTACATTTAAATGTAATCAAAATATTTGTTTTGATGAAAACTATATGTTTCCAGTAGCTTGTAAAACCTAATAAAGATCATAAAGACTGTATTTCACTGCTAAGAGAAATTCCTTACTCTTGATTTTAACAGCGAAGGTTTAGAAGTACAGTTACTACAACAGTTGTGCTTAATCAAGAAGAATTATTGATTAAAAAGAAACTTGCAGGAATAAATCTAGAATAAGAAAGACATATAAAAATATATATAAATCCAGAAAAGAACAAAGCTTACAGCTCAAACAGAAGACTTCTCTCGGTTGTGTTGCTGCCTCCTGCGTCCAAACACAAGTCGTGTAGTTCCCGTACGTCTGGCTTAAATTAAGTCAGACATACAAGAAGTCCAACCCACAGAAGTGAATCGCAATTGCAAATGTGACATTTAACAAAAAAAAAAAAAGAGAGTTTGAAATAGGAACACACTCACACTCAAGGAGTTTCATCTGCAAAAGGTTCCTAAACAAGTCAGTGTGGATGAATGCACCGTTAAAATTTGTGAAACACCTGCAAGAAAATATAGAATCTGGACTTTAACTTCACTCTGTAGACAACAGGAACCCCAGACTCTTGAACTGTGTAAAATGAAAGTTAAAACACAATGCAAAAGTTTGCGAATCTCAAGAACCCATATTTTATTCTCAGTCGAACACAAAAAAAACAAACATATCAGATGCTGAAACTGAGATATTTTGCCATTTCATAGAAAATGTTAACACATATTTCGCAGCTTTTATCTTTTGATATTTTCATTCATCTGAAATGTTTTTCAACGTGACTACAACCAATGTGAGTACAAAAAACGAGAGTACGACCAACGAAAGTACAAACAACGAGAGTACAACCAACGAGAGTACAACCAACGTGAGTACAACCAACGAGAGTACAACCAACATGAGTACAACCAACGTGAGTACAACCAACGTGAGTACAACCAACGAGAGTACAACCAACGTGAGTACAACCAACGTGAGTACAAACAACAAGAGTATAACCAACATGAGTACGACCAACAAGAGTACAACCAACATGAGTACATCCAACAAGAGTACATCCAACAAGAGTACAACCAACAAGAGTACGACCAACAAGAGTACAAATGATGCGAGTACGACCAACATGAGTACAACCAACATGAGTACAACCAACAAGAGTACAACCAACAAGAGTACAACCAACAAGAGTACAACCAACAAGAGTACAACCAACATGAGTACAGCCAATGTGAGGTTGACCAATGTGAATACGACCAACGTGAGTACACCCAACGTGAGTACAACCAACGTGAGTACAACCAACATGAGTACAACCAACAAGAGTACAACCAACATGAGTACAACCAACAAGAGTACAACCAACAAGAGTACAACCAACATGAGTACAACCAACAAGAGTACAACCAACATGAGTACAACCAACAAGAGTACAACCAATGAGAGTACAACCAACATGAGTACAACCAACGAGAGAACAACCAACGAGAGAACAACCAACGAGAGTACAACCAACGTGAGTACAACCAACGTGAGTACGACCAATGTGACATATTTCCCAGCTTTTATCTTTTGATATTTTCATTCCTCTGAAATGTTTTCCAACGCGAGTACAAAAAACGAGATTACGACCAACGAAAGTACAAACAACGAAAGTATATCCAATGTGAGTACGACCAACGTGATTACTACTAACATTAGTACAACAAACAGAAGTACAAACAATGTGAGTATGACCAACGTGAGTACAAACAATGTGAGGTCGACCAATGTGAGTACAACCAACATGAGTACAACCAACGTGAGTACAACCAACATGAGTACAACCAACAAGAGTACAACCAACGAGAGTACAACCAACATGAGTACAACCAACGAGAGTACAACCAACATGAGTACAACCAACGAGAGTACAACCAACATGAGTACAACCAACGAGAGTACAACCAACATGAGTACAACCAACGAGAGTACAACCAACGAGAGTACAACCAACATGAGTACAACCAACAAGAGTACAACCAACATGAGTACAACCAACGAGAGTACAACCAACATGAGTACAACCAACGAGAGTACAACCAACGAGAGTACAACCAACAAGAGTACAACCAACAAGAGTACAACCAACGAGAGTACAACCAACATGAGTACAACCAACGAGAGTACAACCAACATGAGTACAACCAACGAGAGTACAACCAACATGAGTACAACCAACGAGAGTACAACCAACATGAGTACAACCAACGAGAGTACAACCAACGAGAGTACAACCAACATGAGTACAACCAACAAGAGTACAACCAACATGAGTACAACCAACGAGAGTACAACCAACATGAGTACAACCAACGAGAGTACAACCAACGAGAGTACAACCAACAAGAGTACAACCAACATGAGTACAACCAACGAGAGTACAACCAACGAGAGTACAACCAACGAGAGTACAACCAACAAGAGTACAACCAACGTGAGTACAACCAATGTGAGTACAACTAACGTCAGTACAAACAGTGTGAGGTTGACCAATGTGAATATGACCAACGTGAGTACAACCAACATGAGTACAACCAACATGAGTACAACCAACTAGAGTACAACCAATGTGACATATTTCCCAGCTTTTATCTTTTGATATTTTCATTCCTCTGAAATGTTTTCCAACGTGAGTGCAACCAACGCGAGTACAAAAAACGAGAGTACGACCAACAAAAGTAAACAACAAGAGTATAACCAATGTGAGTACGACCAACGTGAGTACAACTAACGTGAGTATGACCGAGCCTTTGTCACCTGTCATATATATATATATATATATATATATACATACATATATTATTAGTAGTATATTTTGTTTACCCTACTTAAAAAAAACCAAAACAATACATTCGTCATTCAAACGAAACAGCCATATTTTAACTTGTCTACACATTCTAGTCTACACGTCAACTCTCTTTCCTTTGTTGCAGCAGCCATGTTTCACTTCTGTCTAAATATGTACTTATATTCATTACAAAGTCGGTCCTCCAGGGCCGGCGTCCTGCAGGTTCTAGATGTTTCCATGCTTTATCGCACACTGACAGACACGGCTGCGTCATTAACAGAGTTGTGCAGACCTTGAAGACAAGCTGATGACGAGCATTAATTAGAATCAGGTGTGTGGAAACAGGGAAACTTCTAAAACATGGAAACAGGAGATCATGGGCTCTAAAACCAGGAAGTGTAGAAAGCCTGCCACTATAACAGCTGTACCTTCTGTGATACAACGCCTTAGGATATTTGAATTACAGTGCGAAGTATTGTATCTGTAGGAATTATTCTTTCTTTTCTTTCTTTCTTTCTTTCTTTCTTTCTTTCTTTCTTTCTTTCTTTCTTTCTTTCTTTCTTTCTTTCTTTCTTTCTTTCTTTCTTTCTTTCTTTCTTTCTTTCTTTCTTTCTTTCTTTCTTCTGAAGAAAGGAGGGCCTTTTTTCCCCCTAAACGTGCCCCAAAAGTCACCAAATTTTGCATGCAAACCAGGCCTGGCGAAAAATTTGATATTTAATGGTTTGCATTAATGAGCGTAGCAAAATGGCTCAACAGCGCCCCCTAGAAAACTTTGTGCCTCAAGCCCCACATTACGATTTGACATACATGACCGAAAATCGGTACACACCTGTATCATGTCGCAACTTAAACAAAAGTCTCTTGGCGCCATGGCCGAAACCGCACATGAAGTCGGCCATTTTGAACATTTTGAATTAATTGCGTCATTTTGGCGCAATTTATGCCATTCCTTTGGCAGTTAATACGGCCCGAACCGTAACGTGTACCCAGGTGTGTTATACATCAAAATGTGCGTCTCCATCCTGCGGCTATGCGCATTACTTTTCTTTTTCAAAAACGTTACCGTAGCGACGCTAGACGCCAAAAAGCGCAACCACCCTTCATCTGATTGGTCCATATTTGATAGTTCCCCAAGAGTCACCAAATTTTGCACCAAGCTAAGCACCAAGCTAAGCAAGCTTTTGCACCAGATAAATTTGATATTTCATGGTTTGCTTTAATGGACGTGTCAAGATGGCTCAACAGCGCCCCCTAGAATACTTTTCTCTGCCATAACTTTTGAATGGTTTGACATAAAGACTCGTGGGTGGTGTCATCGGACTCGGTATTGAGTCCTTGACCATAATTGGTGCAAATTAGCCCCGCCCCTTCTTCTGATTGGTCAATATTTCATAGTCCCTATTTTCTGCCATAACTTTTGAATGGTTTGACATAGAGAGTCGTGGGTGGTGTCATTTCTGATATGCTTATGGGGGGCGGTGGCCGTGAGTGCGAGGGCCCGTTCATCGCTGCTTGCAGCTTTAATTTATTATTGTAATAGTATTTATTTATTTTAATTTCTATTTAGTTGTTTTTTAATTTTTTTTACTTTTCACCCGCCATTTGTTTATGACCTTGCTCTTACAGTGATGCAGAATGTGTTGTGTGCTTACATGCAGTTTTATAGGTTTTATTTGGCTCAAGGATTTGTACAATATTCAAGTGTTCAACTGGAAAAAAAGAAGAAAAAAAAGAAAAGGTTGCTCTTCACCCAAGTTAGTTCAGTAACATCTGCATACATCGTGTGCCTTTGGTAGCATCATGGGATTTTATGTATGATTCTTAGATTGAGTAACTTTTAGTGCATATCATTATTTTTGAGAAAATGGTAATTTGTAAGGTTTGAGAGCAATGTTATATTTGAATGCAGTTGAAATGTGAATAATGACTAATGAAAGTTTTTATGTAATACTAAATACATTTCAACTTCAGTTATAAATATAAATATAAGATGAATAAATAGCTAGAATCTGGGATGTGTGACAATAACAGAATCAATTCATGAAGAATTGTTGCATCTATTTTATACTGTTGATTCTTTTTTGTACATATTATATGTGGACAAAGGATTGATTACATCTTTTGTATTTTAAAGTTCCACTCTTTACTTTCAACATCAATAAACCTGTGGATAACTTACTGTACTTCAGAGTCCAAAAAGAAGTTTACCTGACTGTCAGATTATATTCAGCACATATAGAAAAGGCAGTACACTCACAATCATCATTCACTTTATTATAAATTTGATTTTTTTTTATCAGATCCTGTTTTTTGGAGCTCAGATTACATTTTATTCAGACACAGTAACAGGCAGGATGGAGACATCAGAAGCTCTTTAGCTCTTTAATGTTAACAATACTTTCTTAATACTGACAGACTGCGATGCCATTCCGGTTACAGTCTTTCGCCTGTTTCCAGATCCCGCCTTTTACCACCATGATGCAGACAGTATCCGGGATGGTTTTCCTGTCACCAGGACCCCAGTTGGAATACTGGTCTGCCGCTTCGCCAGCAGGGCAGCTGATCCACATTGGTGTGTAGTCTTGTGGAAACAAGTCAAGCAGCGCATTGTTCTCCGCCTCGTTTCGGGGACAAGCCACATCCAAATCTCGCTCGGAGCAGTACGCCCTGGCCGCATCAAGAGAGCCCAACTTCTTGCTGGACACAAAGAATTTAGGCCCAACCTTCTGGGCAGATAAGTAGTTTATAGCTGAAAAAGAGTAAAAAAAAAAGTAAAGCTTACCAACATACTGGACTGAGATGAACAGAAAATGGTCCTGATCCTTTCTGTTATCCAAGTGGGAAATAAAACAACACGCTGCTGACTACAGAAAAAACATCTTCTCATGGCTC
Organism: Cololabis saira; assembly: GCF_033807715.1. Lineage (NCBI taxonomy): Eukaryota > Metazoa > Chordata > Actinopteri > Beloniformes > Belonidae > Cololabis > Cololabis saira. Next base: position 6,892,555 of record NC_084591.1, read on the forward strand.
TGGACACTGATGGAATAAGTAAATAATCACTAATCTAAAGACCCTTTTACAGAAAAGCACCGTGGTTCACTGATGGCAACTAGGAATGGGTGATATTTTACCGTTTACGATAAACCGTCCAAAAAATTCCCCACGGTAAGAATTTGTATCTCACGGTAAAAACGATAAATTTCCATTGATGATGTTTTTGTGTAAAGCTGATTTAAGGAAGGAAGGAAGGAAGGAAGGAGGGAAGGAAGGAAGGAAGGAAGGAGGAAGGAAGGAAGGAAGGAAGGAAGGAAGGAAGGAAGGAAGGAAGGAAGGAAGGAAGGAAGGAAGGAAGGAAGGAAGGAAGGAAGGAAGGAAGGAAGGAAGAAAAAAAGGAAGGAGGAAGGATGGAAGGAAGGAAGGAAGGAAAGAAGGAAGGAAGGAAGGAAGGAAGGAAGGAAGGAAGGAAGGAAGGAAGGAAGGAAGGAAGGAAGGAAGGAAGGAAGGAAGGAAGGAAGGAAGAAAAAAAGGAAGGAGGAAGGATGGAAGGAAGGAAGGAAGGAAGGAAGGAAGGAAGGAAGGAAGGAAGGAAGGAAGGAAGGAAGGAAAGAAGGAAGGAAGGAAGGAAGGAAGGAAGGAAGAAAAAAAGGAAGGAGGAAGGAAGGAAGGAAGGAAGGAAGGAAGGAAGGAAGGAAGGAAGGAAGGAAGGAAGGAAGGAAGGAAGGAAGGAAGGAAGGATGGAAGGAAGGAAGGAAGGAAGGAAGGAAGGATGGAAGGAAGGAAGGAAATGAGCCTGAAAGAAAGAAAGAAAGAAAGAAAGAAAGAAAGAAAGAAAGAAAGAAAGAAAGAAAGAAAGAAAGAAAGAAAGAAAGAAAGAAAGAAAGAAAGAAAGAAAGAAAGAAAGATAAATTCCCATTGATGATGTTTAGTAGTATTTAGTATCTTTTAGAGCAGTGATTTGGCTCCAGAGACTGAATGTGGTGATAGATTTATAGTTACAAAGGTGGAGTTGAATTGTTTTTTTTATCGTCATTTTTATCGTTATCAGGATAAATGCCAGAAATTATTGTGATAATTTTTTTAGTCCATACCGCCCATCCCTAATGGCAACTACACATATGAGTTATAGTCTAAATGTTTAAAATAAGCTGATTATTTTGAAAGAAACTGTAGTTGTTAGTTTTGTATGTTCTTATATGATGTTATTTGAAAAGTCCTGTAATTAAAATGGCTTAGAATCAGTCAGAGCTCCTCTGCAGGTCTTGGACTCGGTACTGTTAGGATTTTATGAAATTGTTAAAAGTATAACAGGTTTTTCTATAAGATTGCACTGATGGTTGCTCTCAGCGCAGAACCACTTCCTGTTTTTATGAGCAGACTGATTATCTGAGTTCTTCTTTAGGTGAGGACGGTGAAGAGGAACGGATGTTTAAGATTGATGGTTCTCCTCCTGTTTTTCTCTGGGTTTTGGTCGTTGTAGATCTTTGCTTGGTTGGCATGTCGGATTAGAGATAGACAACAGAAAATATATGGCTGAAAGTGTGACATGTTTAAGTTTCTTAAACATTGGCTCCTACAATGTACAAAACACCTCCCTGTTCAGTATAAATATGACTGGATTGATGAACACAGTGTGCATTTCTCACCTACCTACAGGAATGTCTCAGAAAATTAGAATGTTGTGATTTTCTGTAATGCAATTATTATTATTATTTTAATATTGCTGATCATGGCTTACAGCTTAAGAAAACTCAAATATCCTATCTCAAAAAATTAGAATATTCTGGGAATCTTAATCTTAAATTATAAGGCATAATCAGCAATATTAAAATAATAAAAGGCTTGCAATATTTCAGTTGATTTGTAATGAATCCAGAATGTATGACATTTTTGTTTTTTTAATTGCATTACAGAAAATAAAGAACTTTATCACAATATTCTAATTTTCTTAGACAATCCTGTATGTGTTTAGAGCAAAGTGCACCTCCGGCTGGAAAACATTGTGCATGATATAATAAAAGCTTGTATAAACATTTGATTCTGTTCATTGGTTTTCTTATGGTGCACCAGACAAACGAACACGAAGATCTTTCAGTACTCACCCTCTTCTAACTTGGTAAGTCTGTCCTGCAACGGCTTGTTGTCCGGGCAACTACAGCCAGCACCTGGAAGACAGGGTGAAGTTGGTTCAGAACAGATGTTCAGGCTGCAACTCACAGATGTTGATGTTTATCATTTATGCTTCATCCAACAAATAGTTCATCTGTCTTTTGAAACATCCTGGTACAGAATAATTGAGTTTGCCCGCACTCGCAAATTTCAATGTTTGCTCATATAATAAAGTCATTTAAAATTTAAATAGGAACAAATGATTCAAACTCATTTTATACATTTTTAAAAAATCCATATTTTAAGAAAACAAAAATGTCATTATTTATTGAAACCTAAATTAAATGTATTGAAACTTTTTGTGGAGAACTTCAAAAGTAGTTCTCTTGATGTAAATTAAGTGAATTTGAAAAGATGAGATCAGCATTCAAGATCGTTTTCAGTCACCTGACTTGCACATGATGACAAACATTTTCTTTTCTTGAGAGACTGAATCAAATAAAAAGTTTGTATCAGTTTGGTAGTGAGACTTTGATTTATTGTGTGTTTTTAGTGTGTTCTGCTATTTTTATAGACGATGAACTATAATGACATTTGAAAACAATATACTGCAACTACACTAAACTGCCCTCCAACAGCCAAGACCTAGAACGCCACCACGGAATGTCAGACTACTGTTGAACTGTCATTTAACAACCGATTAACTACAATCATTTAAAAAGTAACTGCAAAGTCTATACAAAAAAGGATTACCTTGGTCATAGACTACAGGTAGTCCTTGTTTTCCAGCTGGTCCAGCCGGTCCAGGCTCAGATTCTCCAGGTGATCCAGGTAACCCAGCTTGTCCAGATTCTCCAGGTGTTCCACACTGCCCATCTGGTCCTGGTAGTCCATAAATATAATGATCACAGTATCAAAGAAACATTGTCACGCAGCAATTGTGTAGAAAGAAAGATGATATTTAAGTATTGAGCAATAATTTGCTTGAAAAGGGTCAGAAACATCACAGTTGAGACAACAGTAGTTAAGTTAAACAAAGTTAAGCAATATACATATATATATATATATATATATATATATATATATATATATATATATATATATATATATATATATATATATATATATATATATATATGATATATATATATATATATCATATATATAATATATTACCATTTTTTTGACAATCTTGTGTGGTATACTGCACACAGCAGGCACTCAGGAGGCAGAAGACGCAGGACAGAAGACGAAGTCTCATCTTCTTAAAGTTGACTCCAACACTGCAAACAGATAAATAAATAAATAAATAAATGAATAAACAAATCAAGCTGGCAAATGACCTACAGTTATAAAATCAGATGAGTTACTTTTACATTTTAGGTTAATAAATGTTTATTTCATACAAACTACATCTACGGTAGCTTCTACTTTGTAAAGTTTAAACCTTCCTTTTTAGTTTCACCTCGTAACAATTAATTAAAGAAATGATTGATAAAAAGATAGAATATGTATTAAGCTAGAAAAGAACAAAACTTACAGCTAAAACAGGAATATTCTCCAGGAGCTTCCTGTGTCCAAACACTCGTAATGAGGAAAATGATCACAACCAGCCCAGAGGAAGTCACCAGCAGGCTAAAAGAATGTGACAACGTTGAGGGAAGATCTAACAATTATACCCTGTGTGACAACATTATTTGCGTCATTGCATATGTGAAATGCTGTATAATCATGTTTGGCAAATCGTATGTGTAATCACTTTATTAAGTCTGTAAGCATTTTTAGTTAATCATATATATTATCAGCTTGACAGGTCATGTCGAATAGATAGAGCTAAGGCGCCGAGGCCTGCAAAGCTCTGGCCTTCAGATAACAATATGACACGTTTCCACTAGCAGAGTTCAGGGTAAATCTGCCAGAAAGGAACCTGTAAGTGGGCCGACCGTCTCCTCTGCCCCTTCAGCCGGTGTGTAAGCGCTGCTATGATTTAGGTGGGGGAAGAAAACCTGAATACGTAACTATAATGTTGCTGTAAACTATCCTCGCGTGGTCGTCTGAGGGCCGAAGGGTCAAACGTAGTGTTGTTTCTGTCAGCCTGTTTCAATTTTAGTTTTAGTCTAGTCTTTGGGTCAAGCTATCATTTTAGTTTTTATTAGTTTTAGTCACCAGAGGTGTCAAGTAACGAAGTACAAATACTTCGTTACCTTACTTAAGTAGAAATTTTGGTTATCTATACTTCACTGGAGTAATTATTTTTCAGACGACTTTTTACTTTTACTCCTTACATTTTCACGCAATGATCTGTACTTTTTACTCCTTACATTTTAAAAACAGCCTCGTTACTCTATTTCATTTCGGCCTTTAAAAAAAAACTATCCAGTTAAATTGCTCCATCCGGATAGAGTGAATTTGGTTGTGGTTGTTTCAGATGTTCTTGTCCAGTTTTGTTCTTACATCCGTTCCCTCAGATTCCTGCAACTAAACTTGCAGGAACTATTCACTCTGGGTGTACCCTAGATTACATAGCTGACTGCGCCCCTAAAGGGAGGGGGAAAGGGAGTGGTCGCAGTCAGTGGACAGGTATAGATTGTTCTTGTTTAGCAACAAGAAGTTTCTTCTTCTCTGCAGATTTCTGCTTTATGCTGACAAACAGGAAACTTCTTGTGCAGCACTTTTTAATCACTTAACACAGCATTGTTTTATCAGTGTGTCACAGGCATAAGCAAATTATCATACTGTCACGAGGTGTGGTTGTTGAGGACCCAAACGCAGGGGAGAGAGGGAGGCCGGAGGCAGGAGTTCTCAAAAACAAAAGGATTTATTCCACAACTGGTAAAAACAAAAGCACTGCTTGGCAGGTTCTAAACTCAACAAAAACAGGAATCCAAAAAACCAGGGGAAACATGGAGGGAACAAACAGTACGGACCGACAGGGAACAAAGGAATGACAAGACCAGATATACACAGGGGATAACGAGACACGACGAGACACAGGTGCAGACACAATCAGGGAAAATGGGAAACAGGAGGGACAGAACTGAAACTCAAACTGGGAGGAAGTGTCAAACCCTGACACATACGTTCTGTTAATAGCGAGCATGATAACTTACTACAATAATTCCAACAGATGTACATTCCAATAAAGGTTAGGATAAATGATAACATGCCTCTGAAGTTTGACTTTTTGCACCATTACAATACTTATAGGCAACTAGTCATCATATCTCCTGCTCTATGAAACACACGTTAATGCTCAATAGTACACATATATGCTTCTTTAATATATTTGCATTATACTAAGATACATTCATTTTCAATGGCTTTTGTCCTTAAGGGCTTTTTTCCCCCTTACATTACTTTTACTTTTATACTTTAAGTAGTTTTGAAACCAGTACTTTTATACTTTTACTTGAGTAAAAAACTTGAGTTGATACTTCAGTATTTTTAAACTCTAGTATCTATACTTCTACCTGAGTAATGAATGTGAATACTGAAGACAACTCTGTTAGTCACATTCATACTCCTTTTAGTCGTGTCAAGTTTCAGTCGACTAAAAATCTGAGCATTTTAGTCTTATTTTAGTCAGAATTGTCCAGGACCATTTTAGTCTCGTTTTAGTCAAAGATTGTATTTAGCCAAACCCATTTTACAATTCAAACAAGGTTCTTATTTTTATATTATTGTTACCTTCTAGACTCAAGAATACATTCATTCCAGATACAGAAGACTCTAATTTGAGTTTACAACATATTTATTTTTCCGCATTTCTCCCCATCTTTTTTTTTTTCGAAGACACATTGGGTTTTCTTTTCCACGTCTGTGTGGGAAAGTGGATCCAAAGATGGTTCTTCTTCTTCTTCTCCAGACCCAGATCAGATCCCCGCGTTTCTCTATGTATCTTTGTTTTTAATTGACGTTAACTAGATCTCTGCGTTAACGGCATCAGCCTCTAACTCTGCAGCTGCATCTTCTGGATCTGATTCCTGCTGCAGCGACTGGGATTGAGGACTAACGTCACCCAGCAGAACTAAACCAGAGAAACTACATGGAGATTAAGGATCTTTTTTTTTTTTTGTTAGAACATTTTGTCTTATTTTGGTCAACGAAAATGAAGACACATTTTAGCAGAGTTTAGCAGAGTTTTTATTTTGTAATCTGCATTTTAGTCTCGATTTTATCAGTCTACGATATTGATTTATACATTTAATTATCATTATCGTCACATGACCATTATACAAATGCAATAGGGCCTTCGCACTGTAAGTGCTCGGGCCCTAATAATAATAATCATCATTATCATCATCATCATCATCATCATTGTTATAATAATAATAATAAACTATTAATACTAATACTACTAAACTACTAGTACTTTTCTGAGAGAAGGTTCACTCAGCGTAAAAGAAAATAACAAAGTTGGAGGAGAAGTTGGAAGAATAAATGCATAGATCCTGTGTCACCAGCTGCTGATGGTTGCAGGATCTGGGTCATTATGCGAGACGCAGCATTCTTGTACTTGATTGGGAGAAGACAGTTGATAAACAGTTGATAGTTCTCTCAGTAGAAGCATTTTAAGAAGGTCGAGTGAGTGTCCTCCACGGCTCGCTCACGGCAGCCGCTCTTTCAGTCTGATAAGGACTTAGGTCACCCAGTTCCTGTAAAGGACGCTCCATCACAACTCTGGGCTCATAAATATGATGTCGGATTAATTAAAACCTGTGACCCTGTGGTTATAACCCCCAAAGTTCCTTTAGTCGTTGATTTGTCATCTTATACTGTCTCTGTCCACAGCAGTGGTGGGCCGTCGGGACCAGCAAGTTCTTCCCTGCTGGCCTAACATAACCAGAAATCATGATCATAATCAGGATAAAGATTGATTTAATTTTTTATTTACTTTCCCTGAAATATCTCAAAGTATTCATATTGTCTTCATGTCATATTATACTCCTGCCAGTCCTGCTGTTTTTAGGTTAGAGTTTTTCTCCAATCAGAGTTCAGCTATCTTGTTGCCAGGTTGTATGAAATGTGCCCGGGCCTTCAGAATCAACATTGCAGGCATCCGTGCACTGTAAAGTGAACGGGCAAATACTGTTGATTGATAGTTGCGATAGCCAATCAGATCACGAGTTGTGTCAGTAAGGTTATCTAGCCTCACACAGAGCAGTGGATAAAACAGAGTGGCGACAACTTTTGTTCTCGCCGCCAGAGCGGTCACGTGGTTCATGGAAGCCCCGGAAGTTCCAAAACAAAGCCGCGCTGTCATGTTCCAGCCTGAATTATCATTTAAACGCTAAACATGTCCGGACAAGTTCCACTGTAAATGTTACTAGTACTTGAATTGCTGTATTGAGTCAGCTTTAGTTTCATTTTGAATTGAGAGTCTGCTTAAGTGCCTATTTGAGACTCAGCTGTATTTTATTTCTGAATTTTATTTATTTAACTGTATTTGCATTGCATTTTTTAATAATACACCTGGCCTAATTGGTTTTGCTGATGTGCTTGAGCATTTTCTTTTGAATTTCATTTATGAAATACACTTCACCAATAAAAATGTGGATTTCAAATCTTCTCTTCTTAGTGTATTCAATTGATTAGTCATGCACTGCAATTTTGCAGTGTCCTAGAATTTGAATTCTTTATTTGGGGACCTTTAGCAGATATGAGATTAAAATGAGATTAATTTGATAAATCAATTATAAATTCTATAATTAATTAAATAAATTTTTTTAATCACCTGACAGCACTAATGTATGTATGTATGTATGTATGTATGTATGTATGTATGTATGTATGTATGTATGTATGTATGTATGTATGTATGTATGTATGTATGTATGTATGTATGTATGTATGTATGTATGTATGTATGTATGTACAGTATGCATGTGCGTTCGCACGTATGTGTGTATGCATGTATGAATGCATGTATGTATGTATGTATGTATGTATGCATGTATGCTTCCTATTATTACAATGAAAAAAGTTCTAAAGAAACATATTCACCTGTAATCTTGAATGACGGAACTTTTTACCGACAAGACATTTCATTGTGGTTAACACCAGTGAGTCACAACAAGATGAAAATACGCCAAACTTTGAATGGAACCATATGAAAGCAGGACTCCTAACTGGTCAGGATGTGGACACGGCGCAGCTGGAGAGTCTCATTCTGGGAAGTCAGCGGCGTGCCTTTGAGGTCTTGCGGTTTCTGAGGTTCTTTGTGGATTAAAAATACAAATACAAATTCCCACAGATGAGTTCATCATCTGATGAAGACCCCCAGGCACGTTTCTGGGAAACTGGAGGCTGGGTATTTTTCCGGAATACCACGTTTTATTTCGGCACTTTTCATATACATTTAAATCTAGTCCAGTTTAAATGTTCAATTAAAATAAAACATCTGTGCAACAGCAACAATTAGGCCCCCCCTGGGGGGGCGCCTGAGATCTCTGGGGGGGCCGCGAAACTTTGTCTGCTTTGAGGATATGCAGTTGTAAAAATTATATTTGCGGATGTTAAATAAATACAAAATAATAACACACCTAATGGAATACTGTAATCCAAGTCTGTATAAACCCATGTAGTATTTTAAAATGACCAAAATATATTTCGAAGTTATTTAGCATAATAAAAACTTAATAACTTATTATTATATCATTATTCAACATTTAATCATACTACTACTCCGACAGGTTGTTAAAGGAAAACATTTTAAAAATATTTGCTCTCATATTAAAAGAGACATTTTTCTGAAATTATTTTATGTCCTTACAATTATTTTCTGTGCGTATTTTATACATTGGTGACACAAAAGGAAGGTGAGAAAAACAAAGTACAGGGTAAACCAAAGAGAAATGTATCAAAAAAACATAATTAATGTTCATTTTTTCAATTAAAGATTTGTAACGAATCACTTTACTCTTTTGGTGCTAGTACGTACGGGTCGGGGGGCCCGGCTGGTCTTAGACACAAGTAGGGGGGGAACAAGGAAAAAAGGTTGTGAACCACTGTTCTACATCATCGTCTGTAACACCAACTACCATCATATCCTCTTTAAACACATCTGGAAATCTTCCTGTTGATCTTCTCCTCTTTCTCCTGCCTGGAGCCTCCATCTCCAGCATCCTTCTACCAATGTTTGAATCCTCCCTCATCTTTATGTGTTCAAGCTAAATCTGTCATCTTACATCATCTCCAAGAAGTCCAATCCTGCTGGTTCACCTGGTTGTGTTTGTTCCTAATGCTATATCCATCCTCATTCAAAGAAAACCTGAATATCCACAAACATCATAGTCCACAGAGACTCCTGTCTGATCTCATCTGTGAACTTGTCCATCACCGTGGTGAAGGAGGTCAGTGCTGATCACTGATGTACAGAGGTGTCAAAAGTATTCACATTCATTACTCAGGTAGAAGTATAGATACTAGAGTTTAAAAATACTCCTGTAGAAGTTGAAGTATCATCTCAAGTTTTTTACTCAAGTAAAAGTATAAAAGTACTGTTTTCAAAACTACTTAAAGTATAAAAGTAAAAGTAATGTAAGGGGGGAAAAAGCCATTAAGGACAAAAGCCATTGAAAATGAATGAATCTTAGTATAATGCAAATATATTAAAGAAGCATATATGTGTACTATTGAGCATTAACATGTGTTTCAGAGAGCAGCAGATATGATGACTAGTTGCCTATAAGTATTGTAATGGTGCAAAAAGTCAAACTTCAGAGGCATGTTATCATTTATCCTAACCTTTATTGGAATGTACATCCAAGTTTAGTTGCAGGAATCTGAGGGAACGGATGTAAGAACAAAACTGGACAAGAACATCTGAAACAACCACAACCAAATTCACTCTATCCGGATGGAGCAATTTAACTGGATAGTTTTTATTAAAGGCCCAAATGAAATAGAGTAACGAGTCTGTTTTTAAAATGTAAGGAGTAAAAAGTACAGATAATTGTGTGAAAATGTAAGGAGTAAAAGTAAAAAGTCGTCTGAAAAATAACTACTCCAGTGAAGTATAGATAACCAAAATTTCTACTTAAGTAAGGTAACAAAGTATTTGTACTTCGTTACCTGACACCTCTGCTGATGTAGTTCCATCTCCACCTGAAACCAATCCTTTTCTCCTTCTGCACACCTCGCTGCTGTCATGCTGTCCTCAGACATGTCCTGTACTGATCTAGAATACTTTTCTCAAACTCCAGACTTTATTTAATACCACAATTCCTCCTTTGGACTTTGTTGTATGATTTCTCCAAATCCTCAAAGACAGTGCAACTGCTGCCGTTCTCTCCACTTCGTCAGCATTCTTGAAGCCAACACTGCATCTGTAGTCATCCGTCTTGGCATTAAAAACCACATCTTTCTTATCACATCTTAGAGTGCAGGCAGAGCCGGATTAAATAAATGGACTACACTAGGCAGACTGTGATTTTTGGGCCCCCCTCCATCGATGTTATTTATGAAATCTTAAACTTACCAAAGTTACTAATAAAACTTAATTCACATTTTACATAGCATAGTCATAGTCAAGTTGGTTCTTTGTATTCCAAAATAAGTCATGTGTTGTATATTAAACAGCAGGGGCGATTTTAGCATCAGAGCTTTGGGGGGGCTCAGCCTACCAAAGTTCATGGACCACAGAACCCCTAGGGGGGTCTGGGGGCATGCCCCCCCGGAAGAAAAATTTGTAGATTTTAAGTAAAAATGGATCAATCTGGTGCACTTTGAGGTCAAAATGAAGAGACTAGATCTATGAAGACCTATACACATCAATATCTTCTTTACTGTTCTGTGGTTTTACAGCGATGAAAAAATAATTGTTTCCCTATATATATTCTGCATACAGGTTATGGTAGAATTTTGCTTGCATAAATAATACCAAAATCACTTCAGGGGAGACTCAAGTAAAGTAACATTTTGCTTTGTAGGCAAAAGTAAAATTAAATCAAATCAAATGGAACTTCCTAACTTATTGGCTGGAATAATATTCCGACAAGATAATAATATACTGTAAGCTAAAGCAGGAGTTTGCAGTCAACTAGTTGAAAAGCAGCCACTTGCGATTCTGAAGGGCTTAATTTCATTCAGAAGACAAGAGACCCGTTTGAAAATATGTTCTTCACTTATGCCCATATTGTTTCTCAAAAGACATTGCATCCATTTAGACCCGCTTTACTGCGAGCTAGCATGATGGCTGGCTGGGTGTGTCATGGTAGCCTTGCCAATCGTCACCTGTCTGGCAGGCACATGACAAGTTATTTTGTTTAGCTACTACAACGGTATGCGCTAATTTGCACATCAATATGCGCTAATTGAGTAACTAACGACTCTGACTGCTCAATGCTCACCTCACAGTCTCATCATGAGTGGGGACCGGGCAGAACGATTGTTGACTGTGAAAGGCTACTTCGTTGCTGCAGTGTGTGTGTGTGTGTGTGTGTGTGTGTGTGACCTGTGTGAAGTGAAGGGATTAGGCACATAGATGGAGGAGGGAGCGCCTGGCAGTAGCGGTTCTAGAAACTTTTCGGGTGGGCTGAGTCAGGGCCCCCTTGGTGGGCTGAACCCCCCTAAATGTTTGTCAGCACACCCTAAGAACATAGAGGGGGGAACTCACACACAGCGCATTGAGTGTAATCAGAAACTGCTAGTAATGACCACTAGAGGGGAAAAAAAAAAAAAAAAAAAAAAGTCTCTATTTTTTGGGGGGGGCTGAGACTTCTTTTGGGGGGGCTCAAGCCCCCCCAAAAAGGGCCTAGTGGCGCCCCTGTTAAACAGTCTATCAGACTATTTTTAGATTTGTATTATTTATACGTTATTACAATGCTCTATTAAATGCTATTAAATTATCCTTATCTTATCGATTGTGAGCATTTTGCAGAAAATCTTAATTAAATGTGTTAATTAAATGTGTTGATTAAATTGAATAGTTAAATAAGAAGTAAAATCTACAAAGACCAATACAATTTGCAGTAAGACAAAGTGTGCTGTAGTATGTATGTCTGTATGTGTATATGTATGTATGTGTATGCGTATGCAGAGCCGTTTGAGAGATTTGCGAGGCCCTGTGTGAAATAGCCAGGGGGGCCCTCGCGCGTGAGCGTAGCGAGCGCGCGCAAAATTTTTGGGTTTTTCGGGTCGGATCGGGTGTCTATATGCGCAATTTTAACTCTCCAATTAGCAAAATACTGGATACCTTCCCCCGCCTCATCATCATCTGGGCTTACCTCGACGCGGGGCCCCACGGCTGCTTGAGACCCGGGCGGATCATGATTTTTGTAACAAATTTATCAAACGTGCCTTTCAGAGAGGCATTAAACTCTTCCATTTTCTTTTGTTTTTTTCTTTTTTCATCCCCTGATGGAAATTTCCTGAATCTGTCTCGTTCTCTCGACATTGTGTGACAGTTTGTTCCAACTCCACCGTCTGGATCAGACTAGCTTGTGTCCGCGCTTGGTCTGATCAGTTGTATTGAACAACAGACACGCGTCATCATTGCACATATATTTATTGATATGCACAGACTAGTACACATTTAGGTCTGTAATGGAACGTGACTGTTGATATTTATAAGGAAAAAAAAAAAAAATTGTGGAAAAAAAAAACGGCCCATAGCGCGAGGCCCCTTGGGGCGCCAGGCCCCGTGCGGTCGCACGGTTCGCACATCCCTTGCGGCGGCCCTGTGCGTATGTATGCGTATATATATATGTATGTATACTAAATATAGTAATAATGCACATATATATATGCCTTAGGTTTTTACCGGCATGTTATCAACCATTAATATGTGTGCAGACAAAAAAAAAAAAAAAAAAAAAAAAATTTTTTTTTTTTTTTTTTTTGTCCCTCTGTCTGGGCCCCCCCCCTGTCGGGCCCTAGGCACGTGCCTAGTCTGCCTTTGCGTTAATCCGGCTCTGAGTGCAGGTGGTGTATGATGTCATGCACTTTCTTATGACGGATTGGACAGAATTGTGTCATATTTGTCTCAGTGGACACAGAGACGGCACATATGCTGCATGTAGCATAGGAACGCTGATTCTCTGAATTTTGGCAGTAAAGATTCCAGGCACGCTTGATAGAAGTTCAAGCAGGGGCGTCAATTGGGTATGAAGGTACGGCAGCCGCCACACCTTGGCTTCAAGGGAAAATGTAAATGTTTGTTTTTTAAATACGTTTATGAAATTACTCTGTGTCTATTTGTATAGATTATTCTATTACTTAATACATATAGAATAACTACAAATGCAAATCAGAACAACATGATCGATTTCACTAGATATTTTACACTGCAAAAACTCAAAATCTTAACAAGAATATTTGTCTTATTTCTAGTTAAAATGTCTAATTTTTAGTAAAAAAAAATCTCATTACATTTAAGTCAAGACTCAAAAACAACCATTTTCACCTGTTTCAAGTAGATTTTCACTTAAAATAAGTGGAAAAATCTGCCAGTGGAACAAGATTTTTTTGCTTGTAATGAGAAGATAAATCTTGTCCCACTGGCAGATTTTTCTTATTTCAAGTGAAAATTTACTTGAAACAGGTGAAAATGGTCAAATAACAAGTAATTTTTCTGGTGATGACTCTTGTTTTAAGTGTAATGAGATTTTTTGACTAAAAATGAGACATTTTAACTAGAAATAAGACAAATATTTCTGGTAAGATTTTGAGTTTTTGCAGTGAGCGAGACTGCATTTGAAAAAGTTCCAATTTTTTTGACCACACATAAGCTACATAGCAGACTTCTGTGATGAGTATTTGCTGGACGTGTTGATTGATACTCTAGTTAAGTTCTGTGACTCGTAACCTTGCCATATCTTAGCTTTGACTGAATTGACGCCACTGAGTTCAAGGTCCACTGACGGATGGGGTGGGGGTGGGGGTTGTTAGCCCGTTAACAGTAGTGAACAAAGTGCATTATTGTTGTTTTTCACTATGGTTTTGGGTGCAGGAATGGGGCATGGGGTCATTTTGGTGGCAGCAGTGACCAGATCCTTCATGTGGTCAGTTAAGTCCAGCAGAGGGAGAGATGGGGAGGATGAGTTTGATGAGGGCGGGTCTTTATTCCTGTCAGTTGGTGCAGGAGGTGTCAGCGATAACTCCAGGCTGATGTCCTCTCCAGCCGCAGGCGGGAGCTGGGGCCTTGCCCCAAGGTTTTCCACTCGGCTGTATCTTATATCTTATCCTTAGCTGAAAGGAACAGGAACTAAAAACATAGAAAAGATTAGCCACAAACAGCCTCACTCCAGCAAACCTTACCATTTAGATTTTAGTTAAATTACTTAAATTAACAAGAAAGAAAATAACAATATATGCAATTTAGAAAGAAAAAATAAAAACTGGAATATATACAGTGATGCAATGAATATGTGCATCACTGTTCAAGTGTCTGGTGGTTTGGTCTTGATGGACCTGAACCTGCGACCTGAAGGAAGCGTTGTGAACAGGTGGTAGGGCTGGGCGATATGAACCAAAAGTCATATCTCGGTATTTTCTAGCTGAATGGCGATACTTTATATATATCAATGTTTTTTCTGTGCCATAATTTGGGTTTCCCCCAAAGCATTATAGCATAGCATCTCTGTTAGCTTAATTTTTTTTTTTGAGGCAAACCCTTAAAAAAACAGTCAAAAACGAGCCGATAATCGCACAGTGTATGCCCGGCTTAAAGGAGCTTGAGGCCGGATTGTGGCAGGATTTATGAAAAAAATACGTATACATTTTAAGTTTTCTAGTAATAATGTCAGATGAAGCGTTCCAAACCCAAAAGAATGAGCCCTCTAGTGTATCTCTCCTTTGCCTTGAACAGGCTGTGTGCTGCAAAATGTGCTGCAATTCGGTCCCGAATTTCCCGCGCTGGGCTGCGGATGTGACGTCACATGACGCTGCATGCACGTTCTCCCCGTTCTCCCGTACCGGCTTCACTGTTGGCTGCAGTACCCCTGACGGCCATCGTGGTGAAGGGTGGCGATAGAGAGTCTCATTTCTTAAAAGGAGCCTCAAGCTCCTTTAAAGGAGCCGTCTGTAAGAAATGTCCAAAACTGGTACTGCAGTCACTTTCAAAATATTGTTGAGCGGCGTGTACCCTCCCCCTCCTCCCCCGACCAGAGGTTGCCAGGTAGGCTGCAGAATGCAGCAGGAACGTAGGCTGCCATGGCTGCGATAATTAGAGCCAAGCTGGCAACCCGGATGCCGAAACAATACTGACTTTGTGATTGGGAGATAGGTGGAGGGTGGAGCTTCAGAAACAATACTGACTTGGTGATTGGGAGATAGGTGGAGGGTGGAGCTTCAGAAACAATACTGACTTGGTGATTGGGAGATAGGTGGAGGGTGGAGCTTCAGAAACAATACTGACTTGGTGATTGGGAGATAGGTGGAGGGTGGAGCTTCAGAAACAATACTGACTTGGTGATTGGGAGATAGGTGGAGGGTGGAGCTTCAGAAACAATACTGACTTGGTGATTGGGAGATAGGTGGAGGGTGGAGCTTCAGAAACAATACTGACTTGGTGATTGGGAGATAGGTGGAGGGTGGAGCTTCAGAAACAATACTGACTTGGTGATTGGGAGATAGGTGGAGGGTGGAGCTTCAGGCCAAAACAAAAAATGACAACATAAACATCAGTTGAGGGCTGCAACTCCTCTTTTTAAACTGGAATATCCTGGCTTGAGTGCTGTTGTCAGTGACATAAGTATTTGAAATGAACATGATTTTTAAATGTCTGTTGACATATCGGGGTCATTTTATGATTCGTTTTATTATTGCTCTTACATACAGCTCCTTTAACTGGAATGCGTAAGAGAGAACACATTACGCCCATAGTGGCCTCCCTCCACTGGCTGCCTGTGCGTTTTAGAATACATTTTAAGATTATTTTATTTGTTTTTAAATCTTTACATGGTCTTGCTCCACCCTACCTCTCGGAGCTTCTTCACCCCCACGCCCCCGCCCGGGGCCTCAGGTTAGCTGACCAGCTGCTCCTCCAGGTACCGAGGTCCAAACCACCGCTCAGAGGGGACCACGCCTTCTCTGTTGCTGCCCCCTAGTGGTGGAACGTTTTACCTCTGCACATCAGACAGGCCTCCTCACTGTCTGTTTTTAAAACCCACCTCAAAACCCATTTTTACTCATTGGCTTTTAACCCAGTATGAGACTTCGCTCGGTTTTTGTGGTTTTATGTAATTTTATTTGTTTATTTAATTGTTTTTATTGTCTTTTATCGTTGATTGTTTGTCCTCTTATGTACAGCACTTTGTTTCAGCTGTGGTTGTTTTAAAGCGCTTTATAAATAAAGTTGAGTTGAGTTGAGTTGAGTACGCACAGCGCGTGTTTTGCGTTTAGGGAGCGGCGGCTCTGATCCAGTGCACCTTCTGTGCTGGTGCAGCTGCAATGACCCTGTGGACCAGTACTTAGAGGTCGTCTGGGTGGTGCAGCAGTACAATTCCTGATGCCTGAAACTTCATTTACTGTTTGCAACATTCAATACTTTCCAAACAGTAGGTTTCTATTCCCAGCTTTCAATGAAAGGATGAATAATTGAAATGAAGAACAGTTGATTGGGGAAGATGGAGGACATGATTTGATTTGATTTGATTTGATTTGATTTTTATTTGTCTCAAACATGCACAAGCATAAAACCAACGGTATATATAATAATATAAAATAATAGCACATTACGATGAAGTGCAAGTTCGAGAAGGAGCTGAAGGAAGCAAAGCTTATCAAGTTCAGCCCCCCCTTATATTGTCATATAGTATATAATACAATTATATATAAAATACAATTACATATACATATATATATTCATATATATATATATATATATATATATATATATATATATATATATATACACATATATACATACATAAACACATACATACACACCTATACACACACACACACACACACACACACACACACACACACACACACACACACACACACACACACACACACACACACACACACACACACACACACACACACACACACACACATTCATACAAATTTCAATTCCATGAGAATATTCATAATCCATAAATAAATGCAATTTAAAAAACAGAACATTTAACTTTAATATGAAAGAATATAAATAAAACCCACATTAAAAACATGCTAACTAAAATCCTGTCATGATTATGTTCATATGGAATTGAACACCTTGTGGAAACATCCTGTATTAGTGGCTATTTTTATCGGCCCCGTCTTTTCCTCCATGTTAAGGTCCTCCGTATTAACAGGGCTGTGTTTAAAGTTATCT
Source organism: Cololabis saira (assembly GCF_033807715.1). Taxonomy (NCBI): domain Eukaryota; kingdom Metazoa; phylum Chordata; class Actinopteri; order Beloniformes; family Belonidae; genus Cololabis; species Cololabis saira. Next base: position 6,909,896 of record NC_084591.1, read on the forward strand.
TATGGCATTTTGCCGATACATCACTGAACTCACTATCAGCAAGGCTAACGGTGATGGTTCTTTGCAAGTCGTGAGCGACTCGAGGCACATCTTGCAATGATGGATCTCTTGCTGCAACAATCCTGGTTGGAGAAGCTGCAACAGGACTGATATAAACTTGTAAACTGCACTGGGAGCTGCAGGTGGTGCCAAAGGAGTGCATTTGTTTCTAAAATTAACTAAATTATGTAATATTAGCAAAAAATAGTGGTAACTTTCAGCCACTGTGACCTGCAAGTTGTAACAGAAGAATAATTATAAATCAGGTTTTTATTGTTAGAATTTCTACATTGTTGTTTAGTTATGTAGCCAATTCAATTTTATTTATACAGCATTTAATACATCACAAGTTGTCTCTAGGTGCTTTCCAGAGACCCAGAACATGAGCCCCGAGCAATTATTACATAAACAATGGCAGGTAAAAAATCCCATAGTGGGACTAAATTTTACTCTGGGTTTTTTATTTGACCACAAAAGGAATGAGATCATTTTATCAATGTTATTGAATCTTTTTAAACTATTTTAAAAGCAATATCAACAGGCTGGTAGAGGCTGTTGGCAAGTTCTCGGGGATAATAAATAGGAAAGCACACCATCCGCAGGCAACTGGCTGTCACTGCTTTCCTTGAGAGAGAGCGCTCGTTCCTGCACGACACCGGCCGTATGTGACGGCCTAGTCCGGATGATACCCCGGTAGATAACATTTCAAATGCAATTAGTAGCAAATAGCTGATTTCCTAAAGCGACCAGAGATTCACTTTGCTCACAATGCTATAAGGGGAAATATCAGAAAATGAATTTGCTTAAATAAATCAGAAGCATTTTCATTGTGTTCATGTGGAAGTCATCCGTAATGCACAAATGTGACTCTTTATTTTTTTGAAGCCATTTTTTTGTGGCTTACTTTTAAACTTTTAAACTTTGGGTAGAGAGAGCGGGCAACAGGCCAGGATTTGAACCTGGGCTGCCTGAATTGGTGTGCCCTCTCGACCAACTGAGCTATCTGGTGCTCACTGGTCTGACTCAGCTCATGCTTCATTCATCCTGTAGAATTTTTTTTTCTATATTTTTTATCCCGATTTTTTCCCATTATATCACCCAGTGCTCCTACCTAAGCTACAGTCCTGGGCATTGCCATCCTCTACCAACCCCGGGAGGGCCCTGCACTGAGCTCAAGCCTCCTCCTTAACCTGAGGAGTGAGCAAGCCGCATCTTTTCACCAGACAGGGTGGGGTTTCTCCGGCCGGACGTAGCGCGTGGAAGGATCATGTTATTCCGGCCGGATCCTCCCCACCCCATCTGGCGCCCCGGTTGGCCAGAGGGGGCATGTATAGCCCAGGACTGTGTGCATGTTTTTGTGAGGGTAGCTCACATTAGCTACCCAAGGGAACACGGGGAGAACATGCAAATTCCACACAGAAAGATCCTTTCACCAACCCCACCCAGGGTGTGGGCACTGAAGTCATGGGGGAACTAACACGCACTTCAGCGCCCACAGCGTCCCCGGCGGGAATCGAACCCAGGACCTTCTTGCTGTGAGACCGCTGCACTACCAGCTGCGTTGCTGTGTTCATAACAGCATAATGTATAATTTTAATAGTCATTACCACCCACCCAACAGCTTGCAAAGCTTACCTTGTTTGGATCAACATGAACATGCTGGTAGCGGCTGCTGCTGTTCAGTTCTTAAAAGTTCAAAAGTTTGGACACACCACTGTTTGTTTTAATAAAGAGTGGGTTGGTCGGAGCAAGGTAGTCTGCATGGTTTATAATTCGTATTGCTTTCTTTTGCAGCATGTATAGTAGTTTGATGTTTGTTTTGTAGGTGTTCCCCCATAATTCTACACAATAAGTTAAGTATGGAAGTACGAGGGAGCAGTACAGTATGTACTTGATTAAACTTGATTAAACTGGTTTCATTTCTGGATCACTTCTTACAGACCTCTTTGTACGACTCTACAATGAATACTGTACAATAAAAGGAACTAGACAATTTCCTCGCAGAAATTTCGAGAGTGCCACGGCAGGCTGCTGCCCATTTGTGTACATTATTGCATTTTGCAAGCAATAAAGGTGAAGGACTCAAAACTAAGTCCAATGACACCACACAGGATTCTTTATGTCAAACCATTCAAAAGTTATAGCAGAAAATAGACACAACCAATCAGAAGAAGGGGCGGGGCTAATTTGCACCAATGAAGGTTAAGGACTCAATATAGAGCCCAATGACACCACCCATGAGTCTGTATGTCAAACCATTCAAAAGATATTGGACTATAACTTATCGGCCAATCAGAAGAAGGGGCGGGGCTAATTTGCACCAATGAAGGTCAAGGACTCGATTCTGAGTCCTATGACACCACCCATGACTCTGTATGTCAAACTATTCAAAAGGTATTGGACTATAACATATCAACCAATCAGAAGAAGGGGCGGGGCTAATTTGCATATATATAATATACAAATATTTATAATAATAAATATATATATATATATATATATATATATATATATATATATATATATATATATATATATATATATATATATATATATCCCATGAACCGGTTCCCAGCAGGACTGGTGATCATCTAAGGTCCAAAGGTCAGGGTTCAGATTTCTCCATTTTCCACCTTAAAGTATATGAAGTCTGTACTGACTGAGTCATGTGACCAGTTCTGGCCCAGGCAATGACTCAGCAGCTGAGCTCTGGTTGCCTCGACATAAGGAAGGTTCCGGGTTGGCTGTGAGAAAACCCCAGATTTTGCCTTGTGACAAGTTCTCAAATAACTCTGATTTGTGAGAAAACCATAGCTCCTAGCAGAAAAACAAAGACATCGTGAGAGACACAGAACCCGGCAGATTCTGACAATCTTAATTTTATTCAGATATTCCTTAAAATGTGTTAGTAACGGCAGTGAGACAAAGTGAGATTTTTTTGAAGAAAACTTTTGATTACATTACAGTGAATGGAGGCCGAGGCAGGAATTGGCGCCGCTTTAGCCTTCCCCGTTTAAATTTTGTGCATAACCCGCCTGTCAAAGTCACATTTTATGAATCCCAACATCTATGTCTACATTCTGACCAAAAATTATCTTTCTAACTTTCACGGTTCGGCCGTGAGCTTGAGTTACAAATGAAAATTAAGGTCATTTTTTTACCGTCCCTCCCACTCTAAAAAATGAGAGCTCCACTCTAAATTTGACAAAAAAGTGATTTCCAGTCCTCGCTTGAGGGCTCATATCTTGAAAAGTGTACATTTTTAGGAAAAAACTGTTTCTACGTGCAAGTATGAGAAAGTTACGTGACTCAGAAAAAAGGTGAATTTTGGGTTTTTTCGAACCTCCTTCCACCCACAGTGTGACATTCTGCCCCATTCACTTACATGGGAAAATCTCCCCATTAGTTTGGACATTTCCAACTTCGTGCAAAAACTATTTGTGCCATCGCTCTGAAAATCCACAGGACTGTAGGTAAATTCAGGGCCTAGCCTACAACTTTCTAAATCGGTTCAGAATTTTTCGAGTAACGGTGTGCGAGTGGTGAGGCCCCAAAGTTCTCCCAATGCGTTCCGAATGGTGCTAAGAGCGCATGTTTTTGCACGTTGCGCAAAAACGTGCACACCAATCGCTAATAAAAGTCATAGCACACGATTCCCGCTTAAGGCGCGCGTTTCTACGTTTTTACTTTTCGTGTTTTCTCAAAGCTGCGGGACTAGTTACGCGCCAAAGTTTGTCCGGAAAATGAATAATAAGATGAAACGCACACAATAACAATAGTGCCTCTGGCTGCGCCAAGAGGCACTGCTCCTCCATTGCTATTGCATAGCTATGGAGGAGGCGTGCCCCTTGGCGCAGCCGGGGCACTAATTAGTGAAAAGTAAGATTTGTGTCCTTAACGTTACTCCATGGGGGTCTATATTTGACAGATGATGTAAGCGTTCAGGGAGCAGTCGCGCGTCACTCGCCAGTAGCCATTGTGTAGCAGCGTGGTGCAGCCAGTATCCTGGATGGATTCATCTGGTTGTCCTCCTTCCCAGTTGGTGAAGGTGAGACGCTGGTTTTTCATGTCAGATTGAAAGTTGGCCACTGCCCTATTGTTGACGTTGATCCAGGCTACGTTATCCACGTCACCAAACAGCTGAGTCAGGATGCGGTTCTCCTGGTCCTTGTGGGGTAAAGCCAGCTCTAAACCTTGTTGAGAGCAGAACTCGACGGCCTCCTGGAAGGAGCCTCTGAGTTTGTTGGACACAAAGTATTTCTGCCCAACCCTCCGTGTAAAGTCAAAATTTGCAGCTGAAATAGAGAAAATGCTGAAAAATCCGGAATAAAATCACACAGAAAAAAATTTTTTGTCATGAATAAAGTTGAATTTTCGTTTATATCTATATAATGTGGACAAAATAATAATATATGTATATCTAAGAAATACCGACATAAAGCAATAATGTTCATGTTACAGAAATGTTCCTTATCTGCATGATTTTACTTTATAAAATCTTAAAACATATAGTCTTTTGGTGGGATACTTACCCAGTTCAAACTTAGCTGTGGTCTTCATCAGTGTGTCAACATCCTGTGCAATAGCTCCAAAGACATCTGGAGGAAACAAAGAACAGGTACTAAACTAATACAAAATGGGCAATTTTAAAAGTATAAGGTTTTTAAAGACTGTAAGGCATTAGATTATATGTAGCTGATGCTTTCATCCAAGAACCACTGCTGTCAATGGTTTTGGAGAAAAATAAATCAAAAGTTAAATCAAAGTTCTTTACATCAACATTAAAAGCGGCAAGACACAATTAAAACATAAATTAAAGCTGCAAGCAGCGATGAACGGGCCCTCGCACCCTTGTGCACGTTCAGGCTGCAGTGGAAGCGCTTGTATGACTTACATGTAGATTCTTCAGGTCTGGACCTTTAGCGGATGAAACCACTCACAACTCTCTATATCAAACCATTCAAAAGTTACGGGAGAAAGTAGGAACTATCAGATATCAACCAATCAGAAGAAGGGGCAGGGCTAATTCATGCCAATGAAGGTCAAGTACTCAAAACCGAGTCAGATGACACCACCCACGACTCTCTATGCCAAACCATACAAAAGTTATGGCAGAAAATAGGGACTATCACATATCGACCACTCAGAAGAAGGGGTGGGGCTAATTTGCACCAATTATGTTCAAGGACTCAAAACTGAGTCAGCTGACACCACCTACGACTCTCTATGCCAAACCATTAAAAAGTTATGGCAGAAAATAGGGACTATCACATATCGACCAATCAGATGGCTAATTCATGCCAATGAAGGTCAAGTACTTGGCATCTATCGTTGCCACGGTAACGCTTTTGACTGAGAAAAGTAATGCGCGTCGTCGCAAGATGGAGACGCACATTTTGATGTATAACACACCTGGGTGCACGTTACGGTTTGGGCGAAGAAGCGGCTGAAGAAATGGCATAAACTTCGGCAAAATTACATGATTAAATAAAAATGTCCGACTTTGTGTTCGGTTTCGGCCACGGCGCCAAGAGACTTTTCTTTAAGTTGCGACATGATACAGGTGTGTACCGATTTTTGTGCGTGTAGGTTTATTTGTAGAGCACAATTTAACACAAGGTTAATCAAAGTTCTTTACATCAACATTAAAAGCAGCAAGACACAATTAAAACATAAATTAAAGCTACAAGCAGCGATGAACGGGCCCCATTAGTGTATAATGCTATAGGCCCACGCTGCAGGGGGACACCAACATGATCCACTGAGCGGTGACCATCACCCCTCCTTCTCTTTCCTTTCTCAGTTATTAATTAGAAGTATTTAATGGCCATCATTGTTGTCCATCATTCTTGTAGTATGTTGTGCTGGTCTGCTTCTCTTTTGTGCACGTTTGCAGGCCGGAGCTTCAGGAGCTGCATGCTGATCTGCAGTCCCCCCCTCTGATCATCCCACTGCTGCTTCCACATGTCTGTGTGGATATCTGGTAGATGTCTGCTGAAATCCTCAACTGCAGCCCCCACCCCCTCTAACCACATCAGTGCTGGCTACATCTGCTTATATAGTCATCCCTGTAGTGCCCCAGTGTAGTGCCCCAGTTAGCCATTGTGTCTCTCTCTTCCTACTCAGCCCAGCTGATCCAAGTCCTGGTCCAGGTTTCTTCCCTCTAAAGGGGAGTTTTTCTTGCCACTATTTGGCTTAAGGCTTAAGGTTAGGTTAAGGTACTTCGGTGTTCACCTGGACAGCAGACTGGACTGAAGATACAACACCAATCCTGTTTATATGAACGTACAGAGGACTTAACAGAGCTTCTTAAGGAAGCTAAGTTCCTTTGGGGTTTGCAGCAAGATGTATGTCTACTATGACGCGTCTGTTGTGGAGAATGCAATCACACATGCAGTCATGTGTTGGTGGAGCAACATCGGAGTGACTTAAAAAACCTAAACAAACTGATAAAGAATGCTGGTTCTGTTCTGGAACTGCTGGAGATGATTGTGCAAAGGAGGATACTTCACAAAATGAAGAAGATCATGGACAACCCTGAGCATCCTCTCCGCTACAACAGATCCATCAGATCTTTTTACTCCTGGATATATTTTTATCATAACTGCCTCTGCACTTAACAATAATTGATGCCAGACTTGATCTGCGATTGTATTTCAACAATGTAATATCATTAAAAACTCTTTTTCTAGCAAATGTAAGCTGCATATTCAGCGTAGTAAGAATACAATTCCATAAAACTATTAATCCCCCGTTGAGATCTGACATGTACTTGTATATTGTACTACAGCTGAACAATAAATAGCAATAACACATAGTATCTTATAATTTTCATATTATCAGAAATCAGATTCCTAGGACAGTTGTGTAAAAAATAAAGAATTACCTCTACCACACATTATAACTGGTCCAGGTCGTCCAGGCGCTCCAGGCGTTCCATCTGATCCTTGGACTCCAGGGAATCCAGGGGCTCCAGGTGGTCCACTAGGTCCAGGTGATCCTAACACCCCCACAAACAAAAAATATTAGAAGAACTGCATCTGCCATGTATTTGTACACATACAAAAAAAAGACTAGTTTGGAAAGTAAGAAAGTAGAAACAGAGTAAAATAATACTGAATGAAGACAAGAATGGATCATTCATGTTGCCAAATGTAATAACAGAAAAGGTGTGTGATGACACGTTTGAACTAAACAAAAATGCTGCATTCAAACTGTGATAAGAGATTTTAGATTTTAAAAAGTCCATTATTGGCCCTTTAGAATTAAACCATCCAGAACAAAACATTATCCATCACAGAGGAAAAAAAGAAGGAAACACACCCAACAGAAGAGGAAACAGTCAAAAAGAGTAATTTCTGTATCTGCCTCCTGTTGTACATCACATACTCTTAACAACACCAACCCTCAATAACAACGGACAATTCTGCATTTAGCCAGGTCTTTCAAAGCCCATGGGAAGTCACCTTCACATCCAGACAGCCAACAAATAGAGCAGTTTTTCTATAAAATCATATAGCTAAATAAAAAGAAGCAAAGATCAAATAAACAGGCTCATGATCTCCCCCATCCTGAAGGACCACACGGTTAAGACATCAAAAAACCCTTTAAATCTTGGGAACTGCAATGTTACTCAGTTTTTTTTTTCTTTTCTTATCCAATGTGGAAAAAAATAATCATGTTAATATTGTACTCTGTTGTAAGCTGTACAGATCTCTACAAAGTCATATAGACACTGGCAAACAAATGGCAAAACATTCAAGGTTAAACATTAAATCTATCAATGGTCTTGCATTGTTTCTGTAGATATGACAGTAAAATTTGTAATTTCCAGTAAAAAGAAAACAAACTACTGAGGTCTCTTTTTCCACAGTTGAAAACCCATCATGTTCAACTCAATGCATGATCAGAGTTGGGGTAAAAGTTGTGAAGTCAAAACAAACCAGTGATATTAACCTGGAGGTCCATCATTACACACACATGGTGATGTGGAAAGGCCTTTAGCAACCATCAGGCACAGGACACAAAGCAGAAGACAAGACCTCATCCCCTCAGTCTAGGCTGGAACGCTGTTAAAAACAAAAACTAAGAAGAAACAGACATTTCTGTATTTACAGTTTTTATAAACTGTTTCAATAAAACTATAACTAAGAAATATATACAGTAATTGACAATGAGATTGTAAGCAACGTCCACGTGGTTTTTATTTTAAAGGTACACATCAGGAATTTTACTGCTGCAACACTGAGACGACCTCGATGCCCTGATGCACGACGTTTGTTGCAAGATTTTCTCAAGTTTCAGGATTCAACCCGCCTCAAGAAGCCGCTAAAGTGTCCTCAGAGACCCCACCCAGGTTTATTTTTCCGAGGATCCTTCTGAGGAGGCCAAATTATCAGAAATAAAGGACTGTTCTATGCACAAATTCAGTTTTTAATATTATTGATTATACATTCATTCTTAAGTCGTTTCGAGGTTATGAATTAGTTTCAGATATCTAAATCTAGAAAGCAAAAAGACTCACAGCGCAAACAGGAATTTTCTCCAAGACGTTCTGCTCCTCTGCTGTATCCAAAGAAGTGATGAAGAAAACAATTGAGTCACATGACGGATCAGAGAACCAGCCCAGTGTAAACACAGCTACAGAGGGGAAAAGAGAGCGAGGGAGAAACAAACTAAACATGGTCTAAAAGCCAAGACGCTGCAGTGAAAGAGAGTTTGTTTGTTCTTAGACTTAGACTTAGATATAGACATACTTTATTTGTCATTCCAGATTTGCATTGGAAAGTTTTATGTTAAATTTCTTTGCAAAAAAATGAAATGATTTGCAGCAAATATTAAAGAATAAAAGGAAAATTAACTCAAACGATCACACCTGACAATATTCAAGGAAACCAGGGAGCTTTATTAAGTTCTGTTTCATTCCTTCCAGACTGCCAGTGGCAGTAAACAGAGTGGATATGTCTCCTCGCGCTCCGCGCAGGTCGAGATTTAATAACAACAGTGTCACGTGAGTGACGTGTAGGCTACCTGTGCGTCTATAAATACCGCCCGGTAGACTACATCCGGCCTCTTGAATCTTCTCGCTGTTAACCTGACGTACATCGCTGGTTAATCGCTCCGTAGATCCGTGTTTCGGATCTATATTTTCTGCAGGTTCGGGGAGGTAAGCTCAACTCTGGTTGGTGGTGTTTGACAGCCTGCCTGTGACTCTTGGTCGGAGCGCACGTTGTGCCCTCTAAGGCTGTGGCTGTCAAGCCATCTTACCTCTCCCTTTTTCCATCTGGATCGAGCGCCCGTGTGTCGGGCTGGCTCGCTCCCCAGCCACACAAACGGTCTTGAATTGTTTGTTGTTGGGCTGATTCCTCCACATGCTAGATGTCCCAGCCGCGTTCAGTGGTCCGCCCACTGCTCTCGTCTGTTGGTTCCTAGCCTGGCTTGGTAAGTATTTTTTACTTAAGCTTTAAAAAAAATATAAAAAAAAAAATATATATATATATTAATTTAAAAAAATATATATAGCGCAGGGCGGGGCCCCATGACGAGCGCAGTGGCCCTACGCAGAAGAAGGCGAAGGATGCTCCCTCACGCAGTGAGATGGAGGATTTACGGGCTGAACTGGAGCAGCTTAAGGCCTTAGTGAGGGAGCGGGCTCTGCCCTCCCCACCTCTGGCAGTCCCCTGGGAGTCAGATTGTGGAGACGATGCTATGTCTACCAGGGCTTCAAACTCCATGTTTCAAGGCCGTGACAGGGTGTTTAGCTCTGGCGAGTATCCCTCCCCTGAGCTGCCGTGTCTGATGGTTGACCCAGCTAGCATACAGGCAGAGGCTGGCTCGGAGACATCCCTCAGGAGCTCTGGGAGCACTGAGCTGGGAGAGGGCCCCTGCCCTTTGCAGGCAACACTGCGTGCGGCCCTGGCTAAGGTCGGGCTGGATGATGCGCCCGCTGCCCAACCGGCGAGCAACCCATTCTTTCGCCGGACTCCTGTAGCCCCACCCTTTGATCTCCCGCCCTCGCCTGCTTTTTTGCAGGAGCTGCAGCGCTGCTGGGCAGATCCAAAGGCGTTTGCCTACCATGGCAAGGATGCGAGGACTTTGGCCTCCATGCGCCAGGCGGAGCAACATGGCCTGGTTCACATGCCTCCGGTGGACCCGTGTATCGCCTCACTGGTCCTTTCACCAGATGAGGCGCTCAAAGATAAGGCCCGCTGTCCTAGGCCTCAGTGCCGGGTAACGGATAGCCTTCTCTCGACGGCTTATGATGCGGCAGGCCGCATGGCTCGCATTGGGAACTCCCTCTCCGTGCTCCTCCTCGCCCAGTCCCAGATGTTGCAGTCGGAGCATGAGGGCGGGGAGTTGGGTGACACGAACGACGCTGCGCTCCAAGCCTTCGGGCTGATGACCAGAGAGCTTGGCCGCCTGATGTCCACCCTGGTGGTGACGCGGCGTCAGGTGTGGCTGGCGCAGGCACCCATGTCTGACGATTGCAGGCAGACGCTACGGAAGCTTCCTGTAGTGCCGGGCCGGTTGTTTGGGCCAGAGGCAGAACAGGCGTTGGAGCGCAGGAAGCAGTCGGGTCAGGCATCAGAGGCCTGGGGTCGTCGGAGTGCGAGCATGGGACCCCCAGCTCAGCACTCCAGGAGACGGGGCACACAAGACCTGCGCCGCTCACATCCCCCGAGCCCCCCTCCGCAGCCCTGGCAGCACAGCCGGGTTGCTGGGGGTGGTGGGCGTCAGCCCAGGGGCGCACACCCTCCACCTCGCCGGTCTCAGCGGGTGCAGGGGCAACACCAGCGTCCCCCCAAACCCCCAAATAATCCTCGAGGCACTCTATGAGGGCCTCGGGCCGGCGGTGGGCAGGTTTTCACATCAGCACCTGGCCTATTGGGCAGCCCATTCTCCAGATGTATGGGTTTTGAAAACACTGTCCCAGGGCTACAGGTTGCAGTTCCGCCGCCGGCCCCCACCACCCTCCGGGGTCAGGGAAACCTCGGTCAGAGACCGCGGGAGGGCCCTGTGCTTGTCACAGGAGATAGCCAAACTCTTGGACAAAAAGGCCATCACAAGAGTTCACTCACATACACAGAGCAGTGGGTTTTACTCAACATACTTCCTCATTCCGAAGAAAGACACTTCTCTTCGGGACCTTCGGGGTACTGAACCAGTACCTGAAGGTCCTCCCATTTCGGATGCTGCGTACACGCGACGTCCTTCAATCTGTCACTCCAGGGGAGTGGTTCACCTCCATAGACCTCAAGGACGCCTACTTTCACGTCCCAATACACCCAGACCACAGACGGTTTCTCCGTTTTGCCTTTCAAGGCCACGCCTACCAGTTCACCGACCTGCCTTTCGGCCTGTCCCTGGCTCCTCGCATCTTCACCAGATGCATGAGGGCGGCCTTGACATCGCTATGCCTGTCGGGAGTAAAGATTCTCCCATATCTGGACGACTGGCTTATATGCGCCCCCTCGCTCCAGGAGGCGGAGCTGATGACATCCAGGGTCCTCACACATATCGAGGCTCTGGGCAATGTCGGTAAATTGGGAGAAGAGCTTGTTGCCGTCCTACGCAGCAGACCACCTTCATCGGCCTGTCCCTCGATTCCGTATCGATGCAGGCACGCATTACTGCAGAGCGGGCGGAGCGGATTCAGGACCTGCTACGGTCCTTCCGCCTCGGGATGAGGTTGCCCGTCCACACATGGCTCCGACTGCTGGGGATGCTGTCGGCGGCCTCGGCTCGTGACACCTCTGGGGCTGCTGCACCTGCGCCCCCCTGCAGATGTGGTTCAACAGCCTCCAGATGGACCCTCGCCTTCACAGGTGGGTCAAGGTCAAGGTTACACACCAGTGCCTTATTCATCTCCACCGGTGGCGGGACAGCACCTTTCTATTGCACGGTGTTCCTCTCGGCATAGTCCCTTCGAGGCGAGAGGTGGTGACAACAGATGCCTCACCTCAGGGTTGGGGTGCGGTATGGCAGAAGAGGTCAGTCCAGGGGGTTTGGGGCCCTCTGTGGCGGGGACGGTAACATCAATGTCCTAGAACTCCGGACTGTCTACTTGGCGCTTGAGGCACTTCTTGCCCTTTCTCAGGGGCAAGCATGTCCTCGTCCGGACAGACAACACTTTGACAGTGTTTCATGTCAACCACCAGGGGGGAACCAGGTCGCTGGACTCCTTTGAACGAGGCCCGGAGATTGTGGATGTGGGCTCATCCTCAATTGGCCTCCTTGAGGGCAATGCACCTCCCTGGCAGAGCCAACGTGGTGGCGGATTCCCTCTCACGCCGGTGGCTGCCCCCAGGGGGACTGGCGGGTTGCACCCCCAGGTGGTGCGAATGATTTGGGATCGATACGGGGAAGCCCGTGTGGATCTGTTCGCCTCGGAGCGTACGACTCATTGTCCACTGTGGTTCTCTTTGGCAGAGACCAGTGCCCCACTCGGGATGGATGCTCTCGCCAACACTTGGCCGAGAGGCCTCCTTTATGCGTTCCCTCCGATTCCCCTGGTGATGCCCACGCTTCACAGGGTGAGATTATCGGGTCACAGGGTCCTCCTGGTGGCGCCCAAGTGGCCCTCGAGGATTTGGTTCTCCACGCTCCTCAGCCTGTTGGATGGGGAGCCTTGGCAGCTCCCAGTACGGTCGGACCTCCTGTCCCAGCTGGGCGGGGAGGTATGGCATCCCTCTCCGAGCCTCCTTCAACTCTGGCCTGGCCGTTGAGAGGGGGAGGGTCATTCTTGACGCACCTTGAGCCCTCGGTATGTGAGACCTTGCAGAATGCTAGAGCTCCTTCCACAAGAAGGGTGTATCGCATTGCTGGGCCGCTTTCTCCTCCTGGTGCAGGGACTGGGGGTTTTGACCGATCTCCTGTCCGTTACAAATTGTACTGCGGTACCTGCAGTATCTGTTTGAGGCGGGCCGGGCGGCCTCGACCTTGAAGGTGCACGTAGCGGCTATTTCTGTCCACCATGGCCACATCGATGGTAGACCAGTTGGTGCGCATTACTGGGTGGCACAGTTTCTGCGGGGTGCCAGGAGACTGCGCCCCCCCCCGAGTGCAGCGTACAGCGGCATGGGACCTGCCGCTGGTCCTGCAGGCCTTGGGCGAGGCACCCTTTGAGCCTATGGCAGGGGGGTCCTTGGGGACGACGTCATGGAAGACTGCCTTTCTGTTGGCTGTTACGTCTGCCAAGCGTGTGAGCGAGCTCCACGCCCTTTCAGTCAGTCCTACGTGCCTCGGTGGAAGGCAGACAGCTCAGGAGTGACCCTGTGGCCAAATGTCGCTTTCCTGCCAAAGGTGTTACCCCCTGACCATGCCAATCAGGCCATAGAGTTGGCAGCATACCATCCTCCCCCGTTTGAGTCCCGGCTGGAGGAGCGGGCTAATTTGCTGTGCCCGGTCCGGGCGTTGCGGCTTGTACCTTCAGGCAACACAGAGCTTTCGACGCTCTGAGCAGTTGTTTGTGTGCTACAGGGGGGCGCACAAGGGCCGTGCCTGTCGAAGCAACGACTCTCCCACTGGATTGTTGAAGCAATCAAACAGGCTTATGACGTGGCAGGTAGACCTGCCCCTTCAGGCGTTGTCTGTCATTCCACCAGGGGTTGTGGCCACTTCCTGGGCGGCAATGAGAGTGTTACCGTTGTCTGAGATCTGTGCAGCGGCATCCTGGACGGTGCCGTGCACCTTCTCCAGGTTCTATCGCCTTAACGTGGCTCTGGGTCCACGCTGGCTTCGGCCGTTCTGCCTTTGGCTTCTGCGGCTGACCACTAGGTGGGTGTTGTTCCTTGTGACAGTGCTGGTATGAGTCATCCACTCTGTTTACTGCCACTGGCAGTCTGGAAGGAATGAAACAGAACGTAAGTTACGGATGTAACTATGGTTCTGTGAATTCCAGGATGACTGCCAGTCACACCGGTCACTCCGAACTTCCTGCGAGAAGATTCTGGGAGGCCGGATGTAGTCTACCGGGCGGTATTTATAGACGCACAGGTAGCCTACACGTCACTCACGTGACACTGTTGTTATTAAATCTCGACCTGCGCGGAGCGCGAGGAGACATATCCACTCTGTTTACTGCCACTGGCAGTCATCCAGGAATTCACAGAACCATAGTTACATCCGTAACTTACGGTTTTCCAAAGTTCATTAAAACTGAGGATGAATCCAACCTGGGGAAGCTTTCCATCCCCCCGCCCCAGGGTATTTAAATGCTTCCAATGTGAACACTGCAACCCCACAATAAAACTGTTTGCCCAGCCAAGCTCTTGAGACCATATTACCATTTTTATGAGGCACTGCAAAAGACATCCAATCTAAAGCAGCTTGCGCTGCAAAAGACATGTAATTTAAAGCAGCTGTGCTGCTAAAAGACATGCAATCTAAAGCAGCTTCACTGCAAAAGACATCCAATCTAAAGCACCTGCGCTGGAAAAAGACATGCAATATAAAGCAACTACACTCCAAAAAAAAACATGCAATCTAAAGCATCTGCGCTGCAAAACACATGGCAATCTAAAGCAGCTGGACTGCAAAAACACAGGCAATCTAAAGCAGCTGCGCTGCAAAAAGACATGCGATTATCACTAGTATAATTTTACACAAGCTTTGAATTCAATTCAATTCAATTTTATCTATATAGGCTCTATTACAACAGAAGTTGTCTCTAGGCGTTTTCCGGAGACCCAGAACATGACCCCTGAGCAATTATTACAGAAGAAGAAACCTCCATCAGGATCTGGATCATAAGATGGGACCCTCTTGCCGGCGGCCAGCTGGGCAGAGCAGGAAAAGACAATGAAGAACAGAGGTGAGGAGAGACAGAGACCCAATGGCTAAGTGCTGCAGTACAGGGATGACTATATAAGCAGATGTAGACAGCAGACACTGAGGTGGTTAGAGGGGGGGGGGGGGGGGGGGGCTGGAGGTCAGGATTTCAGCAGGCATCTACCAAGCATCCACACAGACAGGTGGAAGCCAAGCAGTGGGATGATCAGAGGGTGGGACTGCAGGTCAGCATGCAACTCCTGAAGCTCCGGCCTGCAAACATGTCCAAAAGAGAAAAGGAGGTAGCAGACCGACACAACAAACTACAAGAACAATGGAGAACAATGATGGTGATGAGATACTTCTTATTAATAACTGAGGAAGGGAAAGAGAAGGAGGGGTGATGGGCACCGCTCAGTGGATCATGTCGTAGTCCCCCTGCAGCGTAGGCCTATAGCATTATATCTGGGACGAGCCAATTTTTTTTTAATATCATCTGCATCTTAGCACCTAACAACCGAGCACCCATTGATGTTTATTAACATAACACAAAGAAACCTCATAGGTTTACTTTGGATTCAAGTTGTGGCAAATCATTTTTCAAATTTAATATGTGTGAAAATGAAATAACATTTTTTTTCTTGTCATTCAAGTGTAAGTCATAAATGTTCATACGCATAAAACAAATTACTGCCCACAGATGTGTTCATCGTAATGATATTCACAGATGTTTCTGGAGGATTTTGGAGGCAGGGGATTTTTCCAGAATACCAACTTTCATTTCTGACTAAATTATCTTAATCTTGTCCAACTTCAATGTTTTCCTTGAAACTGAATTTATGTAACAGCAACAAACATCTTTGCGATGTGATCACAGGGTGATCGCGGATTCAGTGTGATGGATTTTTGAGGAAAAAGTACTTATGGTTTTAATAAAGAGCTTTCCATGTAATATCCAAATAAAGAAAATAAGTAAAAGAGGGTACAACAAACATCATTTCCATTCCTTCACCTGTGTTGATTTAATGGTTATTTTTCATTGGTTACGTGTAAAGTTGCTGATCACTTTTACATCACAGCAGTCTCACTTGATTAAACTGGTTTCATTTCTGGATCACTTCTTACAGACCTCTTTGTACGACTCTACAATGAATACTGTACAAAAAAAGGAATTAGTGAAAAGTAAGATTTGTGTCCTTAACGTTACTCCATGGGGGTCTATATTTGACAGATGATGTAAGCGTTCAGGGAGCAGTCGCGCGTCACTCGCCAGTAGCCATTGTCTTGCAGCGTGGTGCAGCCAGTATCCTGGATGGATTTATCTGGTTGTCCTCCTTCCCAGTTGGTGAAGGTGAGACGCTGGTTTTTCATGTCAGATTGAAAGTTGGCCACTGCCCTATTGTTGACGTTGATCCAGGCTACGTTAGCCACGTCACCAAACAGCTGAGTCAGGACGCGGTTCTCCTGGTCCTTGTGGGGTAAAGCCAGCTCTAAACCTTGTTGAGAGCAGAACTCGACGGCCTCCTGGAAGGAGCCTCTGAGTTTGTTGGACACAAAGTATTTCTGCCCAACCCTCCGTGTAAAGTCAAAATTTGCAGCTGAAATAGAGAAAATGTTGAAAAATCCGGAATAAAGGGACACAGAAACAAAAATGTTGTCATGAATAAAGTTGAATTTTCGTTTATATCTGTATAATGTGGACAAAATAATAATATATGTATATCTAAGAAATACCGACATAAAGCAATAATGTTCATGTTACAGAAATGTTCCTTATCTGCATGATTTTACTTTATAAAATCATATAGTCATATAGTCTTTTGGTGGGATACTTACCCAGTTCAAACTTAGCTGTGGTCTTCATCAGTGTGTCAACATCCTGTGCAATAGCTCCAAAGACGTCTGGAGGAAACAAAGAACAGGTACTAAGCTAATATAAAATGTGCAATTTTAAAAGTAAAAGGTTTTTAAAGACTGTAAGGCATTACATTATATTTAGCTGATGCTTTCATCCAAGAAACAATGCTGTAATTGGTTTTGAGGAAAAATAAATCAAAAGTTAAATCAAAGTTCTTTACATCAACATTAAAAGCGGCAAGACACAATTAAAACATAAATTAAAGCTGCAAGCAGCGATGAACGGGCCCTCGCACGCTTGTGCACGTTCAGGCTGCAGTGGAAGCTTGTATGACTTACATGTAGATTCTTCAGGCCTGGACATTTAGTGGATGACACCACCCACAACTCTCTATGCCGAACCATTCAAAAGTTATGGCAGAAAATAGGAACTATCACATATCGACCAATCAGAAGAAGGGGCGGGGCTAATTCATGCCAATGAAGGTCAGGTACTTGGCATCTATCGTCGCCACGGTAACGCTTTTGACTGAGAAAAGTAATGCGCGTCGTCGCAGGATGGAGACGCACATTTTGATGTATAACACACCTGGGTGCACGTTACGGTTCGGGCGAAGAGGCGGCTGAAGAAATGGCATAAATTTCGCCAAAATGACATGATTAACTAAAAATGGCCGACTTCCTGTTCGGTTTCGGCCATGGCGCCAAGAGACTTTTCTTTAAGTTGCGACCGTCTGGGGGCTCGCGGCGGCGCCGGGGGCGCCCGTGGAGGTATAGTGGGGCCCTGGCCCGGCTCGGAGGGCCGGCCCCCGTCTACTGGACGGCCGGTGGGGGGACGCGGGTGTCTTATCAGGGCCGGCTTTGCTGGTCCTGCTTCCTGGCTTCGGCCTCCGCTCCCCCTCTTTCCCCCCCTACACGATTCATACGCACATAGGCTAAGGGGCGGGGGGTCCGGGTCGTGGGGGGCATTGTCCCGCGTGGCCCGGCACTCCCCGCCTCACGGTTTTAACAGCAAAATAGACGCTGCACATTCAACACTTAATAAATACATTTGACAAGGACACGTAGTTCGGGAGGGGGGGGGGTCGGTGTCAATCGATACTTGGCCCTCCCCCCTCCCTGTTTTTATGGCATTAATCACACGCACTCAACACCAGGGGCGGGAGGGGGTCCCACATCACCCGCGTTCCCTCACCGGCCTGGGACAGGTGGGTCGGGTTACCCGGGCCTGGCGGGGCCCGCCATGCAGCCTGGGGTGCCTTCTGGCGGTGCTGGACCCCCCCCGGGGAGGGGGAAACTGTGCGTGATTGTATGTCTGTGTCGGTGAGAATGCGGTATGGAAGGGTCCTGCCATGGAGGATTTGAGCCTCCATTGGCAGGACATCAAAACTTAATAATTTATGAATATTATATTATACAAAGATGGTTATTATTATTATTAGTAGTAGTAGTATTATTATTATTATTATTATTATTATTATTATTATTATTATTATGTCTAGTATATCATATTATTATTAGTATAGGTATTGGACAGGTGAATGGATGAATGAATGGGATGCCTGGGTCTGGGGCCCTCCGTTGTCGGGCCTGCACGGGTGTCGCCTTGTTGGGGGGTTCCCTCTCTCCGGGCCTGTCTCCGGTCCCCCCCGCTGCCTCTGCGGCGGGGCGCCCCTCTGGTCTTGGAGGGCCACTTTCGTGGGGGACGGGTGCGCCTGCCCGCGTCGGCGGCCGGGGCGGCTCTGTCTCTTCGGGCAGGCTGGCCCCCTGCCGGGTGGGGGTCGTTGGCCTGAAGGGTGAGGGCCTCCTGGCCGCGTGTCCGGCCCCGGACCGGGTGGCCGGGGATTGCCTGGGTCGCGGTCCGCCGCCGCGGGATCCCTGGCTGCTTCTTCCCGCGCCGTGGGGGCCCCGCCCGCGGGCCCCCTCGGCCGCCGCCGGGGGGGGGGGGGGGGGGGGGCTCGCAGGCGGTGGGTTGCCTCCCTCCTACTTCTCCCCTCTGTGGGGTTGCCGGTGGCCTGGGTTCCGGGCTCTTCCGTGTCGGCCTCTGGTCTCGCGGGTGGCGGGGTTGCTCCCCCCCTCCCCCACTATAGATACACTTCAGGTGGAGCTTTGTTTGGTTTATTACACACACACACACACACACACACACACACACACACACACACACACACACACACACACACACACACACACACACACACACACACACATGTAGTCACTTAGTCACATGCATAAACACACACACACACACACACACACACACACACACACACACACACACACACACACACACACACACACACACACACGCATGATCATATACATACACACACACACACAGACATATACACTGGCTTGTTCACCTGCATGCTGGCTCTCTAGTTTTTGGGTTTAGGTAGCGGTAGCGATAGCTTAGCTCAGACTGCGATCAGATCTCAAGATTTAGGTCGATTGCTGTTATTGTTTTGGTTGGCTCCGTGCCGGTTTCGTGCTTTGTTTGTGGTTTTTTGTTGCAGATTTCCAGTGCTTGACGTGTGTCTCCGTGTGTTCCTGCTTCCTGGATTGGCAGTGGATGTCGTCACCCCCCCCCCCCCCAAAAAAAACAAAAAACAAAACACTGGGTTTGTATGTGTATATTTATGTATGTGTACGCATATGTGTGCGTATATATATGTATATATATTAAATATAGTAATAATGCACATATATACACTTTTGGTTTCTACCGTCATGGTATCAATCAATAATATGTGTGCAGACAAGGTAAAAAATAAAAAAAATTAAAAAAATAAATAAAAAAAAAATTAAAAAAAAAGTTGTGACATGATACAGGTTTGTACCGATTTCTGTGCGTGTAAGTTTATTTGTAGAGCACAATTTAACATAATGTAAATCAAAGTTCTTTACATCAACATTAAAAGCGGCAAGACACAATTAAAACATAAATTAAAGCTGCAAGCAGCGATGAACGGGCCCCATTATGGCACTTTTGCACTCGGACTTACTGAGCCCAACTCGGCTCATCACGCCTCTACTCGTTTGTCCCCGTTTGTTTTTCCACAGCCAGGGGAGAAGTGGGGGGGTTGGGGTGAAGCTGCTGTGACGTACTCGATTGCGCAACCGCTTTGTTCATGTCGGCGCTGATCAGAAATCAGCTGGAGCCGCGAGCGGCTGAGAGTAAAACAGCCCGTCTACATCCCTTTTTTAATTCTCTCGTCAGCCACCAGGTTTATGAACATCTGCACCTCAGAGTTGGATCACCAACAAGACGTTTTGCGCTTTATAATAAAATCGCAGCGAGCCGCGGGTCGCTCTCGCGCTGACTCCCGCTTCCTGATTCAAACGTTTGACGGCCCCGCCCCCCGACCAATCAGGGGCCTGTTGTTTGATGACGGCCCCGCCCCCCGACCAATCAGTGGCGCACAGTGTGGTGACGTCAGAAATAGTCCCGGCTCAGCCCGGATAGAACCTCGCTCGAATGGTTACAGAAATAGTATCGGCTTGGAGCGGCTCTACCCGTCTCAGCCAGTACTGGAGTTGAGGGGGGATGAGGGGGGATGAGGGGGGATGGCATCCCCCCTGAAATAAAAACAGAAAAAATCATCCCCCCTGTAAAACTGCCATCCCCCCTTTCCATCCCTTATGTCATTTCATCAATGAATGTGGTTTTACTGCTATTTCAACAATTAGAGTCATCACCAGAAAAATAACACCATAAAAATAACTTATTTGACAATTTTCCCCTGTTTCAAGTAAATTTTCACTTGAAATAAGTAGAAAAATCTGCTAGTGGGACAAGATTTATCTTCTCATTACAAGCAAAAAAAATATTGTTCCCCTGGCAGATTTTTCTACTTATTTCAAGAGAAAATCTACTTGAAACAGGTGAAAATTGTTGTTTTTTCCAGTGATGAGTCTTGTTTTAAGTGTAATAAGATTTTTTACTAAAATGAGACATTTTAACTAGAAATAGGACAAATATTCTTATTTTGAGTTTTTGCAGTGAACCATTTTACTCTGAAGGACAGAGTCATATTGATAAGTTCAGAAAACTGTTTTTTATTTTTGTGTTTTGATGTATTTGATGTAAGCCCAGTGGATATTTAAAGCTTACAGAAGGCTGCATTTAACTGCTGCTATGTCATTCCTGCAGGTGTTTTGGTCAGTGCTATTATTTGTAATATATTATATTATTTGTAATGAGCACAAATTATCTGTCCCCATACGATAAAATCCACCATCCCCCCTGATTTTTTTTTACAACTCGAGTACTGGTCTCAGCCCTAGTGCAAAAGGGCAAGACGGGGCTGTGGCGGGTAGAACCGAGGTGAAGCGGGACCAGTGCAAAAGGGCCATTAGTGTATAATGCTATAGGCCTACGCTGCAGGGGGACACCAACATGATCCACTGAGCGGTGACCATCACCCCTCCTTCTCTTTCCTTTCTCAGTTGTTAATTAGAAGTATTTAATGGCCATCATTGTTGTCAAACATTCTTGTAGTTTGTTGTGCTGGTCTGCTTCTCTTTTGTGCACGTTTGCAGGCCGGAGCTTCAGGAGCTGCATGCTGATCTGCAGTCCCTCCCTCTGATCATCCCACTGCTGCTTCCACCTGTCTGTGTGGATATCTGGTAGATGTCTGCTGAAATCCTCAACTGCAGCCCCCACCCCCCCTAACCACATCATTGCTGGCTACATCTGCTTATATAGTCATCCCTGTAGTGCCCCAGTTAGCCATTATGTCTCTCCTCTCTCTGTTCTTCATTCTCTGTGTCTGTTCTCTCTCTTCCTACTCAGCCCAGCTGATCCAAGTCCTGGTCCAGGTTTCTTCCCTCCTAAAGGAAAGTTTTTCTTGCCACTATTTGGCTTAAGGTTTTTCACCCACTCAGGGAGATTTTACCTGCCATGTTTTATGTAATAATTGCTCGGAGGTCATGTTCTAGGTTTCTGGATAGCACTCAGAGACAACTTCTGTTATATAAAATTGAATTGAATTGAATTGAATAGAATATGAAACTTGAACAGAGGGATTACATTTAATATATTATTATAGTTCAGATGGATACATCCTTCTTCATCCTGCTTCAGTGCTGGATGTAATTGTAGCCAAAAGTAAATAAATAAATAAACTATCTGTTGCAACCAAGACCAAAGGGAGGTGCATGAAAGAATATTTTAGACCAGGGGGATTGGAGTATGTCATAGAAGGCCACATCAGCATTATTATCATCAGCAGTATTACCTGATCCGGACAAAACAGGCAGCGCTGTGAGGATCATGTTCTTTGATTTCTCCAGTGCTTTTAACACCATCCAGCTTGCATTACTACGTAAACAACTCCAGAAGACACAGGTGGATTCCTCCACAATCACCTAGATTACAGACTACCTGACAAACAGGCCACAGTGTATGAGAGTGAATGGTTGTGTGTCTGACCAGGTGGTCAGCAGCACAGGAGCACCACAGGGAACTGTCCTCTCACCATTCCTCTTCACGCTGTACGGCTCAGTTTTGCAGTACAAATCTCTGCAAATGACTGCAGTTTTGGATTGAATCAGTGATGGAAAAGAGACTGAGTACTGATGGACTGTTTTGTGGTATGGCGTGGGAACAATCATCTCATCTTGAATGTGAACAAGGCAAGAGGGAATTATTACTGATTTTAGGAGAGTCAGGATTAAGATGAATAATTTTTCCAACATGGGTGTAGAAGTGGAGGTGGTGGAGAAGTATAGGTACATCGGTGTTCACCTGGACAGCAGACTGGACTGAAGATACAACACCAATCCTGTTTATATGAACGTACAGAGGACTTAACAGAGCCTCTTAAGGAAGTGAAGTTCCTTTGGGGTTTGCAGCAAGATGTATGTCTTCTTTGAAGAGAATGCAATCACACATGCAGTCATGTGTTGGTGGAGCAACATCGGAGTGACTTAAAAAACCTAAACAAACTGATAAAGAATGCTGGTTCTGTTCGGGAACCGCTGGAGATGATTGTGCAAAGGAGGATACTTCACAAAATGAAGAAGATCATGGACAACCCTGAGCATCCTCTTCACAACACAGTGATTCAGCAACACAGAACGCAAGAGGAGATCCTACAAACGTACAGGATATCCTTCAGACCGCTACAACAGATCCATCAGATCTTTTTACTCCTGGATATATTTTTATCATAACTGCCTCTGCACTTAACAATAATTGATGCCAGACTTGATCTGCGATTGTATTTCAACAACGTAAAATCATTAAAAACTCTTTTTCTAGCAAATGTAAGCTGCATATTCAGCGTACTAAGAATACAATTCCATAAAACTGTATTAATCCCCCGTTGAGATCTGACATGCACTTGTATATTGTACTACAGCTGAACAATAAATAGCAATAACACATAGTATCTTATAATTCTCATATTATCAGAAATCAGATTCCTAGGACAGTTGTGTAAAAAATAAAAGAATCACCTCTACCACACATTATAACTGGTCCAGGTAGTCCAGGCACTCCAGGGGCTCCAGGTATTCCAGGCCATCCATCCTTTCCAGGATTTCCATCGACTCCAGGCACTCCATTTGCTCCAGGTGGTCCACCAGGTCCAGGTGATCCTAACACCCACACAAACAAAAAATATCAGAAGAACTGCATCTGCCAATGTTTTTGTACACATACAAAAATAAAGAATAGTTTGGAAAGTAAGAAAGTAGAAACGGAGCAAAATAATACTGAATGAAGACAAGAATGGATAATTCATGTTACCAAATGTAAAAACAGAAAAGGTGTGTGATGACATGTTTGAACTAAACAAAAATGGTGCATTCAAACAGTGATAAGAGATTTTACATTTTAAAAAGTCCATTATTGACCCTTTAGAAAAAAAAACATCCAAAATAAAACATTATCCATCACAGAGAAAAACAAAGAAGGAAACACACCCAAAAGAAGAGGAAACAGTCAAAAAGAGTAATTTCTGTATCTGCCTCCTGTTGTACATCACATACTCTTAACAACAACAACCCTCAATAACAACGGACAAGTCTGCATTTAGCCAGATCTTCCAAAGCCCATGGGAAGTCACCTTCACATCCAGACAGCCAACAAACAGAGCCGTTTTTCTATAAAATCATATAGCTAAATAAAAAGAAGCAAAGATAAAATAAACAGGCTCGTGATCTCCCCCATCCTGAAGGACCACACGGTTAAGACATCAAAAAACCCTTTCAATCTTGGGAACTGCAGTGTTACTTTTTTTTTTCTTTTCTTATCCAATGTGGTAAAAAATAATGTTAATATTGTACTCTGTTGTAAGCTGTACACACCTCTACAAAGTCATATAGACACTGGCAAACAAATGGCAAGACATGCAAGGTTAAACATCAAATCTATCAACAGTCTTGCATTGTTTCTGTAGATATGACAGTAAAATTTGTAATTTCCAGTAAAAAGAAAACAAACTACTGAGGTCTCTTTTTCCACAGTTGAAAACCCATCAGGTTCAACTCAATGCATGATCAGAGTTGGGGTAAAGGTGTCACGTCTGGGGTAAGGTGTGGACCCAAACGCAGGGAGAGCAGGAGGCGGGAGGCATGATTTGGCAAAAAACAGGATTTATTTCCAAAAAAAAGGCGAAAACAAGGCGCTGCTGGGCAGGATCAAGACAAACTAAAAAGGGATCAAAAAACTTGAGGAACAAAACGTGGCAGGAAACATGGGGAACAAACAGTACGGTCCGACAGGGAACAAGGGAATGACAAGACCAGATATACTCAGGGGATAACGAGACATGACGAGACACAGGTGCAGACAATCAAGGCAGATGGGACACAGGCGGGGCAAAACAGAAACTGAAAGCTGGGGGGAATGTCAACCTTTGACAAAAAGTTGTGAAGTCAAAACAAACCAGTGATATTAACCTGGAGGTCCATTACACACACATGGTGACGTGGAAAGGCCTTTAGCAACCATCAGGCACAGGACACAAAGCAGAAGACAAGACCTCATCCCCTCAGTCTAGGCTGGAACGCTGTTAAAAACAAAAACTTAAAAGAAACAGACATTTTTGTATTTACAGTTTTTATAAACTGTTTCCACAAAACTATAACTAAGAAATATATACAGTAAGTGACAATGAGAGTGTAAGCAACGTCCACGCGGTTTTTATTTTAAAAGTTTGGAATAACACATCAGGAATTTTACTGCTGCAACACTGAGACGACCTCGATGCCCTGATGCACGACGTATGTTGCAAGATTTTCTCAAGTTCCAGGATTCAACCCGCCTCAAGAAGCTGCTAAAGTGTCCTCAGTGACCCCACCCAGGTTTATTTTTCCGAGGATCCTTCTGAGGAGGCTATCAGAAATAAAGGACTGTTCTTTTTTTTTTTTTTTAAGGTTTTTTTGGGCTCTAGTGGCCCTTTATTGGAGATGCAGACTGGAAAGGGGTAGAGAGAGAGAATCGGGGAAGACACGCAGCAAAGGTGCGCGGGCTGGATTCGAACCCGCGACCGCTGCAGGAGGAGGACTGTAGCCTCAGTATATGGCCCGCTGCTTAACCCACTGCGCCACCGAGCGGCCCAATAAAGGACTGTTCTATGCACAAATTCTGTTTTAATATTATTGATTATACATTTATTCTTAAGTCGTTTTGAGGTGATGAATTAGTTTCAGATATCTAAGTCTAGAAAGCAAAGAAACTCACAGCGTAAACAGGAATTTTCTCCAGGACGTTCTGCTCTTCTGCTGTATCCGAAGAAGTGATGAAGAAAACAATTGAGTCACATGACGGATCAGAGATCCAGCCCAGTGTAAACACAGCTACAGAGGGGAAAAGAGAGCGAGGGAGAAACAAACTAAACATGGTTTAAAAGCCAAGACGCTGCAGTGAAAGAGAGTTTGTTTGTTCTTAGACTTAGACTTAGATATAGACAGACTTTATTTGTCATTCCAGATTTGCATTGGAAAGTTTTATGTTAAATTTCTTTATGTTTCATACTTCACGTTTTATTGATAGATTGCTGTTTCTCTGGACTGATAGGTCAGCAGCATTATACGTGTTTTAAATTATACAACAAAATGAAATCGTTTTCAGCAAGTAGCTGCGCTGGAAAAAGACATGCAATCTAAAGCAGCTGCACTGCAAAAAGACATGCAATCTAAAGCAGCTATGCTGGAAAAAAAAAGAAAACTAAAGCAGCTACACTGGAAAAAGACATGCAATCTAAAGCAGCTGCGCTGCTAAAAGACATGCAATATAAAGCAGCTACACTGCAAAAAACATGCAATCTAAAGCAGCTACACTGCAAAATAAAACATGCAATATAAAGCATCTACGCTGCAAAAAACATGCAATCTAAAGCAGCTGCGCTGCTAAAAGACATGCAATCTAAAGCAGCTAAACTGCAAAAAAACACGCAATCTAAAGCAGCTTGACTGCAAATCGACATGCAATTTAAAGCAGTTGTGCTGCAAAAGACATGCAATCTAAAACAGGGTCTATTACAACAGAAGTTGTCTCTAGGCGTTTTCCAGACACCCAGAACATGACCCCTGAGCAATTATTACAGAAGAAGAAACCTCCATCAGGATCTGGATCATAAGATGGGACCCTCTTGCCAGCGGCCAGCTGGGCAGAGCAGGAAAAGACAATGAAGAACAGAGTGAGGAGAGACAGAGATGCAATGGCTAACTGCTGCAGTACAGGGATGACTATATAAGCAGATGTAGGCAGCAGACACTGAGGTGGTCAGAGGGGGGGTCTGCAGGTCAGGATTTCAGCAGGCATCTACAAAGCGTCCACACAGACAGGTGGAAGCAAGCAGTGGGATGATCAGAGGGTGAGACTGCAGGTCAGCATGCAGCTCCTGAAGCTCCGGCCTGCAAACATGTCCAAAAGAGAAAAGGAGGGGGCAGACCGACACAACAAACTACAAGAATAATGGAGAACAATGATGGTGATGAGATACTTCTAATAACTGAGAAAGGAAAGAGAAGGAGGGGTGATGGGCACAGTGGATCATGTCAGAGTCCCCCTGCAGCGCAGGCCTATAGCAGCATATCTACAACTAAGTGTTGGGTCCCAAATCAACATCACATAAATTCATAATCAAGGAAAGACACAGAGACTGTTAGAATGATCTTTAAGGCTTTCTGCAGAAAGGTGGAGAGGAGAGCAGAGGAGTGCAGGACCCGCAGGCCCTCACAGAGAACTCCCAAGCTCTTCTCCCAAGATGCTCTTTCTGCAAAATGCTTTTATTGAGAATGGGACACAGGAAATTACCATATACGGACTGTCAGTGTATAGATAATGGACAATTGGAAGAAAACGGGAAACAGACGGAGGTAACAGACATCAAGGTTTAAAAAGGTCACACATGTGACATTTCAGTTAAAGATGAACTAATCTGTGGTATGCAGAAACAAACAGACATCTTTAGCTTAAAGTCTTTAAAAGCAACGGGTCATATAGGTCAAATGTCTTCCTGGACAAAAACAGGAACTTCATGGGGGTCTTTAACAGATGGTCCAACTGACAATGGTTCAGCTGTTCCCAGGACAGTCGACCCCCCTGACAGAACTCAGGAAGGGCTGCCCTGTCATCTGTTAACATGTGACAGTTTCATGAGGACTAACTAGTTCAGAAGTATGATTAACTTCACACTAAGCCATGTTGGAGATCAACTGTTTGTCTTGTCCTGCAGCTGCAGCTATTACTACTGGTCCTAACACACTAGAGTTACACGACTAACTAGAGGCTTTACTAAACAGAAACATTTAAACGTTGCATGTGCTAGGCCTCTGATTTTTTTTGATCAAGGTATTTTTATTTAGTTTTACAAGTTATAGTTTACAGTTTAACATAAGTTCAACAGGACACACAAGAAGAAAACAAAAAACCCATCGACCCCCCCTCCCAAATACCAGACATATAGAGTTCACAGTATGAAATACATAGTTCAGCATTCAGTGCTCATATAGCCAGATAACAAAAAACAAACAAATAGCAACAAAAGAGATACAATAGTAAAAGATGACTGAGGACAGCAACAGAGGTTTAGTGTACTATACTGTCTGCCTCCATATCTTCAACAAACCTTAAGAAAGGCTGCCAAATGTTATAAAATTTTCTAGTAGACCCCCTTATTGTGTATCTGATCTTCTCCAACTTGATATGGTACATGATTTCCCGAACCCAATGACTGTATGTTGGAGGTGCTGGGTCTTTCCATTTCAGTAATATCAGTCTCCTAGCTAGGAGAGAGCAGAAAGCCACCATCATTCTTTCCCACATCTCTAGCTGGGAGTCTATCTGAGGTACACCAAAAAGTGCAATGAATGGAGATGGTGCAAGCCTTTTTGCAAAGATCTTAGAAAAGGTCTCAAAGATGGGCTGCCAGAAAGCGCAGAGCTTTGGACACGTCCAGAACATGTGTAGGAGAGTGGCTGAATCTCGCCCGCACCTATCACAAGTGGGGTCGATATCAGCATTGATCTTAGAGAGCCTAACTTTAGACCAGTGCAGACGATGTACAATTTTAAACTGAATGACAGCATGTCTAAGACAGATGGAAGATGAAAAAATTCCCTGTATTATTTTGTGCCAAGTGTCGTCCGTAATTTGCTGATTTAAATCTGTCTCCCATTTATTTTTGAGGAGGTCCAAAGGCATCAAGTTATGAGAATATAGTATTTCGTATATTGTGCTAATAGTTCGTTTTCTGACTAGTTTACAATCAAAAATTGAATCCAATAGGCCAGTTGGAGGACGTAAGGGAGAGCATACAAAGTTTGAGAATACAAAATTCCGGAGCTGCAGATATCTATAAAAATGTGATTTGGGAATGTGATATCTTTGTACCAACTGTTCAAAGGAGGCAAAGCTGCCATCAATATACAGATCAGACAGTGATACCATACCTCTTCTGGACCACATATCAAAGACCCCATCTATTAACGATGGGACAAACATATGATTCAGTGTAATTGGGGCAGCCTGAGAAAGCTCTGTAAATGCAAAGGATCTTCTGAATTGGTTCCTGATCTTGATTGAATGCAAAACAACAGGGTTGGAGGTAAAGTTAGAAATGGGCTGTGGAAATGGCAACTTAGAACACAGTAAGGCTTTTAAAGATGTGGAATTTACAGATGCCCCCTCCAGATTTAGCCATCCAGTGTCAATGTTATCATTATTGTTATCCATCCAATATAACAGTACCCGAATGTTAACAGCCCAATAGTAATACAAGAAATTAGGGAGTGCCATTCCTCCCATTGAGCGAGGTCTCTGAAGTACACTTCTTTTTATCCGGGGCGGTTTTTTGTTCCAAATAAAACTTGATATCTAATTATTTAATTTAGTAAAAAAAGATTTAGTTAAGAAGATGGGAAGACACTGAAATATATATAAAAAATTGGGCAGTATATTCATTTTTAATGTATTAATTCTTCCACCTAGAGATAAAGGCAGAGGATCCCATCGTTTAATATCCTGATTTAAGTTTGATAACAGGGGCTGATAGTTAACAGCATAAAGATCTTTATGTTTATCTGTAATCCATATGCCGAGATATTTGAATTTTTTGGGGCTAATTTTAAAGGGAAGTGAGTTTAAGGATGTCACATTATTACCAGTGCCAACAGGCATCAACTCACTTTTTTGAACATTGACCCTGTAGCCAGATAGTTTGCCAAATTCTTTTAGTAAGGTCATTAATTTAGGGATACTCAAAACGGGTTGTGATATATATAGGAGCATGTCATCCGCATAAAGCGAGACTTTGTGCTCCTCCCCTGCTCGGTGAATTCCTCTGATATCCGCATTTTGCCTCAGAGCTAAAGCTAGTGGTTCCATTGCGACCGCAAAGAGAAGCGGTGACATGGGGCATCCCTGTCTTGTACCACGTTTAAGCTCGAAGAAAGGGGACAGATTATTATTAGTACGAACAGCAGCCGTTGGAGAAGTATATAAAAGTCTGATCCATGATATGAATTTATTGCCAAATCCAAATCTCTCCAGTGTGCTGAAAAGATAGTCCCACTCCACCCGGTCAAATGCCTTTTCAGCATCAAGTGAGAGGACGACCTCTGGCACACCAGGGGGAGAGGGGCTATAAAGGATGTTAAAAAGGCGTCGGACGTTGAAAAAAGAGTAACGGTTCTTAATAAAGCCTGTTTGGTCAGGTGATATAATGGAAGGCAGAACCCCCTCTAGTCGACGTGCCAGAACCTTGGCAAGGATTTTTGCATCCGTGTTAAGGAGAGAAATCGGGCGGAATGAATTACACTCTAGAGGGTTTTTTCCTTTTTTGAGAATAACAGAGATCACTGCTTGGCGCATGGTCAGAGGTAACACCTTATGTGAAAGTGATTCTTCAAAAACAGACAATAGTAAAGAGGCAAGTTGGTCTGAGAATTTTTTGAAGAAATCTGTCGGATACCCGTCTGGTCCTGGGGACTTGCCGCTTTGCATAGATTTGATTGCAGATATTACTTCCAGGGCCGAGAAGTCTTTCTCCAATGAATCAGCCATGTCTGGGTCTACTGATGGAACATGTAGGGATCTTAAAAAATCCTCCAACATTGAGGGTTCAGTTGGACATTCCGATGTGTATAATACTTGATAGAAATTTTTAAAACAGGAGTTAATTTTGAGGCTATCTGTACACTTTGAATCTTGTTCATCATTGATCGCAGGTATAGTCTGATTGGCAGTTCTTTGTCGTAACTGATGCGCGAGAATACGTCCAATTTTCTCCCCATGCTCATAGCATCCGTGTCTAGATTTGGAGAGGAGGTATTCTGCCTGTTGCGTTGATAAGATATCAAATTCGGTCTGCAAAGACAAACGTTTTTTCACCATGTCAGGAGATGGTTGACAGCTATATAACATATCTAGTTCCAGGATTTGATCTGTTAATTCTTTAAGGCGCACTGTATTTGTTTTCTTCTTATTTTCACAATAAGAAATTATTTGGCCTCGTAGATAAGCTTTTAAAGATTCCCATATAGTGGAATATGACATTCCTGGTGTTTGATTAGTGTCAAGAAAAAATTGTATTTCAGATGAAATGAAGTTGGTAAAAGACTCTTCTGATAAGAGAAGAGGATTGAGTCTCCAAGGGCGGTAACTATTTTGTGTGTTAGGAATGCTGATTTTCGTGGTTAGTGGACCATGATCTGAAATGACTATGGCATCATAATCACACTGAGTTACAGAAGATAGAAGTCTTTTATCCAGGAAAAAGGTATCTATTGGAGAATAGCTCTTATGCACTGGGGAGAAAAAGGAGTATGCTCTAGCAGTGGGATTACGAAATCTCCAAACTTCTGTGCGAGCGATCAATGAGCACATCCTTGTCCAGCTGCAGCGCCTCTCGTAGCAGCTTTGAGACCGATGTCGTGGAGCTTGATCCCGGGGTTTCAGGCAGCCCCAGTATCCTGATGTTACACCGCCGCGCTCTTCCCTCCATGTCCTCGCATTTGTCCCGGAGCTCCGCCACCTCCGTCTTCAGGGAGTCCACCGTGGTCTGTAAAGTCACCACCTGGTCTGACCCTGCTGACAATCCGGTCTCCATGTCTCGGACCGAGGTTTTCACCTGGTCAATCTCAGAGTGAATCGCCGCCGTGTTATTTTTAACTTCTGCCTTTAAAGCCTGTAGCTCATTTTTAAGGAAGTCAAAGTCGTCGGCAAGAGCGTTTTTCATTTCTGATTTTATCACTGCCGAAATTTCTGTTTTCAGCGAGAGAAGAATCTCGGACTTCAGGGACTCAGCGTCCATCTCTGGTTTAGCGTTAGCTGACCGAAGATGCGGTGGAGATGGTCTTGCCGCGGGGGTGGCAAGTAGTGGAGCCCCCGGGGGTGTTGGGCCTCGTGTTCGCGGCCCCAGTATATTGAAATTTTTTCAGATTCTTCGCCATTCACTCAAGTGTAGACTTCTTCTCAGTCTCAGAAATGTTTTCAGAGCAGATTAGTCGATGTTTTAATCTACTGCGCGCTTATTAACTTAAAATAAAAAGAAGTTCGACAGGAGCCCAAACAAACACGTCCTACTCCATCGCCAGCTCAGCAGCGCCCCTAGGCCTCTGATTTTTGACTGTGAATTGTAAAATAATGCTTTTGTGTGTACTGTGACTTTGTGCATATCATATTGAACGTGTATATTATTTAGGCTTTTTCGTGCTCTGTGCTGCTGATGGTATCCTCAAATTTCAGAAGCAGCAAACTGAAACAGGAACTGCTGGTCCCAGTTGGAGCTCCCGCCGTGTTAGGGGACCTATTATGAAAAACACCTTTTTTCTTGCTTTAACATATATAAAGTGGTCTCTCCTCACCCTGCCAACTCAGAGAAGGAGTAAAGCAACCAAATTCTGCAGGGTCGGTACACCCCGCCCGGATGAGCCTTCCTGTGAGTTTTACGAGTCGTTCCATTGGTCGGCCTCGGCTGCTGAAACTGCTGCTTTGTGTCATGACCGAAAATAAACTAAACTAAACACTTAAAAAACCACGCCCACAACCAACTCCGACGAGACAAGAACTCTGCCATTGTTTTGAAGCGTATCGTGTGGCTGTTTCAACAACAAGGGACAGTAAAAATTAGGTTTTGCATCGACACTTACCCTCATAAAAGGATCAGTACCAACAGTACGGACCCAGCAACTGCACACGAGTCAGCGGTAAGTTTTTATATTATTTATATTTGTCTACGGATAACACCGGAGCAACCGGAGCCACTCATTGGAGCCACTCACCTATTACTATGTATGTATTACTGTAATATTACTATTAGTAATAAATTTTTTTCTGTCTGGTTTCAGATCTTCCAACAATGCACCTGAAGCTGTTCAACGACACCTTCAGAAGACGCAAGGTCCTTCCTTGAGCCAGCAATAGTGCATAAATGTTATTTATATACAACTTGGTGTATATAAACAGTGTATGGTGTATATAAGTAGTATATATGGTGTATATAATGTGTACAAATGTTATTTTATTTTTTTAACTATAACGTTGCCATTTGTGAATATTCAGTGTTGTGATTTCTTTACAGTTAACATTATTCATTTGTCTTGTAACATAAGAAATGAAATGACGAGGAATCGGAGTAAAGAACTGTGGTGTACCTGTTTAGAATTCAATTAAATCTTCCTGTGTGAATTAGGGCTGCAACTAACGACTATTTTAATAGTCGACTAGTCACCGACTATTGAAACGATTAGTCGACTAATCGGATAATTAGTAATTTTTTTAAAATTTAGTATGAGGTTGCTTTAATTATGTGGCAAATGATAATAAACACAAGAAAGATGGCACTAGAGCCCAGATATAGCGGGACTGTTTTCTTCATCCTGCTCCCGCTGAACTTCTGACCATTACCGCCTGCAACGTGTGTGTTACACTCCCGCCCCTCCAGCAAAACTGATGAATTCATGCCCGCACGGCGCACAATAAAGATGCATTGATTTAGTGTCTTCTCCCGTCCCGCAAGATAAATGTACAGACAAATCTATCTGATCTAATGTTAACATGACCATTGTGGATTTTGATGGATAATTGACAGATCATAGGCACCTGACTGAAAGTTAGATGCAAATTCATCATTGTCATGTTCGCACAAGCCTTTTTTCGCTTTTCGTGCTGCATCAATTATGATTGAGGTTATATAAACGAGTAGGCTGTGAGTGGCTCAAATAATACTAATAAATGACATAAAATAAACAAAGTTAAGAATTAAACGAATTAATTCAATAAATGAATCGCTTGGCCATTACATTGCTGTGGAGAGAGAGAATGCTGCTGACCGACTGCGTCCCAAATCCCGCGTCTCTCATCCAAGATGCGCCCACAGACACTAAACGCAGTTTCTCCAGATATCTGACTTAATTAAATTTAAAATACTTTAGTCAGGCACAGTCAGGCATAACGTTAAAGCTCTCTTTTAAAGCCAAAATACGCTTAATATCTTACCAAGGCGGGTCCGTTTCGTTCAACACTCCGAAAATGTTCAACACTTTGAAAATGCACGTCGGAGTCTCCGACGTGCATTTTCAAATGCATTACCGGCGTGCTCCGTGATGAGGAAGGTCGGCTTTGCAAACCAAGCAAGTAATCTTTTTATTCGGGGTATCCAGGCTCAAATGTATGGAAGAGTATTAGGGCCACTTAAAAAAAATAAAAAGAATTCTGAGAAAAAAGTCAGAATTCTGACTTTAATCTCAGAATTCTGAGAAAAAAGTCAGAATTCTGGGCCACTTCACTCACTCACTCATCTTCTCCCGCTTTATCCGTTACCGGGTCGCGGGGGCAGCAGCCTCAGCAGGGATGCCCAGACTTCCCTCACCCCAGACACTTCCTCCAGCTCTTCCGGGGGGAGTCCGAGGCGTTCCCAGGCCAGCCGAGAGACATAGTCTCTCCAGCGTGTCCTGGGTCTTCCCCGGGGTCTCCTCCCGGTGGGACATGCCTGGAACACCTCCCTAGGGAGGCGTCCAGGAGGCATCCGGTACAGATGCCCAAGCCACCTCAGCTGACTCCTCTCAATGTGGAGGAGTAGCGGCTCGACTCCGAGCTCCTCCCGGGTGACCGAACTCCTTACCCTATCTCTAAGGGAGCGTCCAGCCACCCTGCGGAGGAAACTCATCTCGGCCGCTTGTATCCGCGATCTTGTCTTTTCGGTCACTACCCAAAGTTCATGACCATAGGTGAGGGTAGGGGCGTAGATTGACCGGTAAATCGAGAGCTTCGCCTTTCGACTCAGCTCCCTCTTTACCACGACGGTCCAGTACATCGACCGCATTACTGCGGACGCTGCACCGATCCGCCTGTCAATCTCACGCTCCATTGTTCCCTCACTCGTGAACAAGATCCCGAGATACTTGAACTCCTCCACCTGAGGCAGGACTTCTCCACCCACCCGGAGAAGGCATGCCACCCTTTTCCGGTCGAGAACCATGGCCTCGGTCTTGGAGGTGCTGATTCTCATCCCTGCCGCGTCGCACTCGGCCGCAAACCGCCCCAGCACATGCTGGAGGTCCCGGTCTGATGAAGCCAACAGGACAACATCATCTGCAAAAAGCAGAGATGAAATCATGAGGTTCCCAAACCGGATCCCCTCCGGCCCCTGGCTGCGCCTAGAAATCCTGTCCATAAAAATTATGAACAGGACCGGTGACAAAGGGCAGCCCTGCCGGAGTCCAACGTGCACCGGGAACAAGTCTGACTTACTGCCGGCAATGCGAACCAGACTCCTGCTTCGATCATACAGAGACCGGACAGCCCTTAGTAGAGGGCCCGGACTCCATACTCACTCAGCACCCCCCACAGAATGACACGAGGGACACGGTCAAATGCCTTCTCCAGATCCACAAAACACATGTAGACTGGTTGGGCAAATTCCCATGAACCCTCGAGCACCCTGCGGAGGGTATAGAGCTGGGCCCAGTGGCGTCCCTAGGCTAAAACATTCGGGGCTAAAGCCCCGGATGTTTTTTAATTAGCCCCGAATATGAATTTAAAAAAAAAAAAAAAAAAAAAAAATTTTTTTTTTTTTTTTTTTTTTTGTGTTTAGGTTAATCTACGGTCCTCTTATGTTGATGCTTAGATAAAACAGTGGACAGATTTGAGTAACAATTCAATTAACAATTATTATTATTTATTTATTTATTTTTCAAGCCACTTGGCTTTGGCGCACAAGTGGTTAACACCTCCAGGTCCCACGACGCATGTCGTGAGTCAAAACAGCAGGCAGCAGGCAGAAAGCTGTTCAGATGACTTGTATTCGGTAAAAAAAAAAAAAAATGGCAAAATAAATGAAAAACTGTGAACAACCGCATTCCGTAGGCTATTCGGTACTCAGTATTCAGCCAAGTCTTTAAATTTTATTCGGCTTCAGGTTCGGCCTCCAATTTTCATTTCGGTGCATCCCTAGTTTTTTCGGTGGGAAAGGGGGATTCTGGCCATTGTAGAAGTTTAAGATATAATTATCTTCATTTCAAGATTTATTCATGCATGAAGAATTACCCATGATGATGAATGCGTGTTATGTTATCAAAATGCATCATTCTTTGCAAAAATTCAGATTTTTTGTGTGTATTCTTGCATTGATAAAAGATGTGATTATGGAGCTTTGAGACCACCAGAATGCACCATTTTGAGTCTATTTTTCAAAATTTTTCCGGGACCCCCCTAGAGGGTTCGGGCGCGTTGCACCCTCTCTCGTCCACGTCGAGAATTTTCCTATGTTTTTTAAGACAAGCAATTCTGATGCCTGACGCACAACACAGAGCAGAGCAGTGAGATTTGAGATCGGTATAGTTTGTATGTATAGTATGAAAAGAAAAAAGATATAGCACTAACACTTTTCCTGAAAAAGCTGCACACATTTTGATATATATAAGTAAATGAGAAAGGCAAGTGTGGAGTGAAAGTAAAAAGTTACAAAGAACAAATGAACAAAGACAGTAGGTGTAGAGTCAGAATTAATGCAGAGACCTAATTGTACGTGATAAATCAATGTCTCTATGTCCAAAATTTTCGGGCGCGCGCTCTAAGCGCGCACATCATAAAACTTTTCAGGGCTAAGCCCCAGATGTGTCACAATCCTAGAGACGCCCCTGGCTGGGCCACTTAAAAAAAAAAAAAGAATTCTGAGAAAAAAGTCAGAATTCTGAGAAAAAAGTCAGAATTCTGACTTTAATCTCAGAATTCTGAGAAAAAAGTCAGAATTCTGACTTTAAACTCAGAATTCTGAGAAAAAAGTCAGAATTCTGAGTTTAAAGTCAGAATTCTGAGAAAAAAGTCAGAATTCTGAGTTTAAAGTCAGAATTCTGAGAAAAAAGTCAGAATTCTGAGTTTAAAGTCAGAATTCTGACTTTAATCTCAGAATTCTGAGAAAAAAGTCAGAATTCTGACTTTAAACTCAGAATTCTGAGAAAAAAGTCAGAATTCTGAGAAAAAAGTCAGAATTCTGACTTTAAACTCAGAATTCTGAGAAAAAAGTCAGAATTCTGAGAAAAAAGTCAGAATTCTGACTTTAATCTCAGAATTCTGACTTTTCTTTTTTTTTTTTTTGGGGCAGCACGGTGGCTTAGTGGTTAGCACTGTTGCCTCACAGCAAGAAGGTCCCCGGTTCGACTCCCAGGCCCGGCAGGGGCCTTTCTGTGTAGAGTTTGCATGTTCTCCCCGTGCTTGCGTGGGTTCTCTCCGGGTACTCCAGTTTCCTCCCACAGTCCAAAAACATGCACGCTAGGTTAATTGGTGATTCTAAATTGCCCGTAGGTGTGAGCGTGAGTGTGGTTGTGAGCATGGTTTGTGTGTTTATATGTGGCCCTGTGATGGACCCCGCAAGGGATAAAGCGGGTATAGATAATGGATGGACTTTTTTCTCAGAATTCTGAGATTAAAGTCAGAATTCTGACTTTTTTCTCAGAATTATTATTTTTTTTTTTTTAATGGCCTAGAATTCTGACTTTTTTCTCAGAATTCTGAGATTAAAGTCAGAATTCTGACTTTTTTCTCAGAATTCTTTTTATTTTTTTTAAGTGGCCCTAATACTCTTTCGTACAAATGCTCCCAAACCTTTTAAGTTTTATTACCCGCAGCTGCACTCAGACGCTATCGTGCATGCGCGACTCTCGGCAGAGATTGTATTGAAGTGAGACGCCTCACTCAGTTGGAAAAACACGTCTGGCGACAATTTTCGACAATGGAATTCATTGTCGACAATTTTGATTATCGATTTTTGTCGACAACGTCGACGAATCGTTTCAGCCCTAGTGTGAATTAGTGTGAAGATGAGTTGACCCTGTCAGAGAACTAAAGGCTGATTTATCATTCTGCGTTACACCAATGCAGAGCCTACGGCGTAGGGTACGCGTCGATTTAACGCAGAACCGTAAATATGGCTTTAAGATCCCAGGGAGTCGTTTACACCGTGTCATAAATGCATGCGAGCATCCGACTATTGCGTCGAGCTGCGTGACATCGGACGCTCTCTGTCCACACTGAAACCCTTAAACTCGCGGCCAGTTAGGACAGTCCAATAGAAAATAAAGCAATGGAATTGATTTTGACGCTGACGCTCGCTCGCATCGCATGGGACATGCTTTAATAGTTTATGCAGCCGGCTGCTCTTCTGCCCTTCTGCCCAGACCGATGCTTTGTTCCCTCCCCTGCTACACGTCATTCAGGCAGCCAATCAGCACAGAGCCTCATTATCATAGTCTCCCCCCTCAAAATCCCTCATAGAGAAGGAGTCTCCCAGTGTCCCTCTGTAATTCTGGGGACAGTTCAGTGCGGAGGACCAGAAGGATCGCTCTCGATTAACATGAATCTGCTGATAAGCCGGTCATCATCCTGGACCCTGAAGCCCTGCTCCCTCTCATCTACGCTTGACATCTTCTAATTGTAATTGCAAAACTGCATTGTTGCACATATATACATACATACACATTGGATGTAATTGTTCAACATTGTTGGTTTTAGAAGGTCTCAAGAACAAAAAGGTACTTGTTCATCTGACAGTTTTCTTCTTAGCAACAATGGGACGAGACCATTTTTTTATATCATTTGCATCTTAGTACCTAGCAACCGAGCACCCATTGATGTTAATTAACATAACACAAAGAAACCTCATAGGTTTACTTTGGATTCCAGTTGTGGCAAATCATTTTCAAACTAAATGTGTGAAAATTAAATAACATGTTTTGTCTCCTCATTCAAGTGTAAGTCATAAATGTTCATACGTATAAAAGGAATTACTGCCCACAGATGGGTTCATCGTAATGATATTCACAGATGTTTCTGGAGGATTTTGGAGGCAGGGGATTTTTCCAGAATACCCACTTTCATTTCTGACTAAATTATCTTAATCTTGTCCAACTTCAATGTTTTCCTTGAAATTGAATTTATGTAACAGCAACAAACATCTTTGCGATGTGATCACAGGGTGATCGCGGATTCAGTGTGATGGATTTTTGAGGAAAAAGTACTTATGGTTTTAATAAAGAGCTTTCCCTGTAATATCCAAATAAAGAAAATAAGTAAAAGAGGGTACAACAAACATCATTTCCATTCCTTCACCTGTGTTGATTTAATGGTTATTTTTCATTGGTTACGTGTAAAGTTGCTGATCACTTTTACATCACAGCAGTCTCACTTGATTAAACTGGTTTCATTTCTGGAACACTTCTTACAGATCTCTTTGTACGACTCTACAATGAATACTGTACAATAAAAGGAATATGTGAAAAGTAAGATTTGTGTTCTTAACGTTACTCCATGGGGGTCTATATTTGACAGATGATGTAAGCGTTCAGGGAGCAGTCGCGCGTCACTCGCCAGTAGCCATTGTCTAGCAGCGTGGTGCAGCCAGTATCCTGGATGGATTTATCTGGTTGTCCTCCTTCCCAGTTGGTGAAGGTGAGACGCTGGCTTTTCATGTCAGATTGAAAGTTTTCCACTGCCCTATTGTTGACGTTGATCCAGGCTACGTTAGCCACGTCACCAAACAGCTGAGTCAGGACGCGGTTCTCCTGGTCCTTGTGGGGTAAAGCCAGCTCTAAACCTTGTTGAGAGCAGAACTCGACGGCCTCCTGGAAGGAGCCTCTGAGTTTGTTGGACACAAAGTATTTCTGCCCAACCCTCCGTGTAAAGTCAAAATTTGCAGCTGAAATAGAGAAAATGTTGAAAAATCCGGAATAAAGGGACACAGAAACAAAAATGTTGTCATGAATAAAGTTGAATTTTCGTTCATATCTGTATAATGTGGACAAAATAATAATAAATGTATATCTAAGAAATACCGACAT
Organism: Cololabis saira; assembly: GCF_033807715.1. Lineage (NCBI taxonomy): Eukaryota > Metazoa > Chordata > Actinopteri > Beloniformes > Belonidae > Cololabis > Cololabis saira. The sequence goes on from NC_084591.1 coordinate 6,949,352, forward strand.
AAAGCAATAATGTTCACGTTACAGAAATGTTCCTTATCTGCATGATTTTACTTTATAAAATCTTAAAACATATAGTCTTTTGGTGGGATACTTACCCAGTTCAAACTTAGCTGTGGTCTTCATCAGTGTGTCAACATCCTGTGCAATAGCTCCAAAGACGTCTGGAGGAAACAAAGAACAGGTACTAAACTAATACAAAATGTGCAATTTTAAAAGTAAAAGGTTTTTAAAGACTGTAAGGCATTACATTATGTTTAGCTGATGCTTTCATCCAAGAAACAATGCTGTCAATGGTTTTGGAGAAAAATAAATCAAAAGGTAAATCAAAGTTCTTTACATCAACATTAAAAGCGGCAAGACACAATTAAAACATAAATTAAAGCTGCAAGCAAAGATGAACGGGCCCTCGCACTCTTGTGCATGTTCAGGCTGCAGTGGAAGCTTGTATGACTTGTATGTAGATTCTTCAGGCCTGGACATTTAGCGGATGAAACCACTCACAACTCTCTATATCAAACCATTCAAAAGTTATGGCAGAAAATAGGGACTATCACATATCTACCAATCAGAAAAAGGGGCGGGGCTAATTCATGCCACTGAAGGTAAAGTACTTCTATCATCTATCGTCGCCACGGTAACGCATGGAGACGCATATTTTGATGTATAACACACCTGGGTGCACGTTATGGTTCGGGCGAAGAAGCGGCCGAAGAAATGGCATAAATTTAGCCAAAATGACATGATTAATTCAAAATGGCCGACTTCCTGTTCGGTTTCGGCCTTGGCGCCAAGAGACTTTTCTTTAAGTTGCGACATGATACCGATTTTTGTGCGTGTAAGTTTATTTGTAGAGCACAATTTAACACAATGTAAATCAAAGTTCTTTACATCAACATTAAAAGCGGCAAGACACAATTAAAACATAAATTGAAGCTGCAAGCAGCGATGAACGGGCCCCATTAGTGTATAATGCTATAGGCCCACGCTGCAGGGGGACACCAACATGATCCACTGAGCGGTGACCATCACCCCTCCTTCTCTTTCCTTTCTCAGTTATTAATTAGAAGTATTTCATGGCCATCATTGTTGTCGATCATTCTTGTAGTTTGTTGTGCTGGTCTGATTCTCTTTTGTGCACGTTTGCAGGCCGGAGCTTCAAGAGCTGCATGCTGACCTGCAGTCCCCCCCTCTGATCATCCCACTGCTGCTTCCACCTGTCTGTGTGGATATCTGGTAGATGTCTGCTGAAATCCTCAACTGCAGCCCCCACCCCCTCTAACCACATCATTGCTGGCTACATCTGCTTATATAGTCATCCCTGTAGTGCCCCAGTTAGCCATTGTGTCTCTCCTCTCTCTGTTCTTCATTCTCTGTGTCTGTTCGCTCTCTTCCTACTCAGCCCAGCTGATCCAAGTCCTGGTCCAGGTTTCTTCCCTCCTAAAGGAGAGTTTTTCTTGCCACTATTTGGCTTAAGGTTTTTCACCCACTCAGGGAGATTTTACCTGCCATGTTTTATGTAATAATTGCTCGGACGTCATGTTATAGGTTTCTGGATAGCACTTAGAGACAACTTCTGTTATATAAAATTGAATTGAACATGACACTTGAACAGAGGGATTACATTTAATATATTATTATAGTTCAGATGGATACATCCTTCTTCATCCTGCTTCAGTGCTGGATGTAATTGTAGCCAAAAATACATAAATAAATAAACTATCTGTTGCAAACAAGACCAAAGTGAGGTGCATGGAAGAATATTTTAGACCAGGGGGGTTGGAGTATGTCATAGAAGGCCACATCAGCATTATTATCATCAGCAGTATTACCTGATCCGGACAAAGCAGGCAGCGCTGTGAGGATCATGTTCTTTGATTTCTCCAGTGCTTTTAACACCATCCAGCTTGCATTACTACGTAAACAACTCCAGAAGACACAGGTGGATGCCTCCACAATCACCTAGATTACAGACTACCTGACAAACAGGCCACAGTGTATGAGACTGAATGGTTGTTTGTCTGACCAGGTGGTCAGCAGCACAGGAGCACCACAGGGAACTGTCCTCTCACCATTCCTCTTCACGCTGTACGGCTCAGTTTTGCAGTACAAATCTCTGCAAATGACTGTTCAGAGTTCAGAGTACTGATGGACTGTTTTGTGGCATAGTGTGGGAACAATCATCTCATCTTGAATGTGAACAAGGCAAGAGGGAATTATTACTGATTTTAGGAGAGTCAGGATTAAGATGAATAGTTTTTCCAACATGGGTGTAGAAGTGGAGGTGGTGGAGAAGTATAGGTACATCGGTGTTCACCTGGACAGCAGACTGGACTGAAGATACAACACCAATCCTGTTTATATGAACGTACAGAGGACTTAACAGAGCCTCTTAAGGAAGCTAAGTTCCTTTGGGGTTTGCAGCAAGATGTATGTCTTCTATGACGCGTCTGTTGTGGAGAATGCAATCACACATGCAGTCATGTGTTGGTGGAGCAACATTGGAGTGACTTAAAAAACCTAAACAAACTGATAAAGAATGCTGTTCGGGAACCGCTGGAGATGATTGTGCAAAGGAGGATACTTCACAAAATGAAGAAGATCATGGACAACCCTGAGCATCCTCTTCACAACACAGTGATTCAGCGACACAGAACGCAAGAGGAGATCCTACAAACGTACAGGATATCCTTCAGACCGCTACAACAGATCCATCAGATCTTTTTACTCCTGGATATATTTTTATCATAACTGCCTCTGCACTTAACAATAATTGATGCCAGACTTGATCTGCGATTGTATTTCAACAACGTAAAATCATTAAAAACTCTTTTTCTTGGCGAATGTAAGCTGCATATTCAGCGTACTAAGAATACAATTCCATAAAACTGTATTAATCCCCCGTTGAGATCTGACATGTACTTGTATATTGTACTACAGCTGAACAATAAATAGCAATAACACATAGTATCTTATAATTTTTATATTATCAGAAATCAGATTCCTAGGACAGTTGTGTAAAAAATAAAAGAATCACCTCTACCACACATTATAACTGGTCCAGGCGGTCCAGGGGCTCCAGGCCTTCCAGGCCTTCCATCGCTTCCAGGCTTTCCATGGATTCCAGGGAATCCAGGGGCTCCAGCTGGTCCACTAGGTCCAGGTGATCCTAACACCCACACAAACAAAAACTATCAGAAGAACTGCATCTGCCATGTCTTTGTACACATACAAAAATAAAGACTAGTTTGGAAAGTAAGAAAGTAGAAACGGAGCAAAATAATACTGAATGAAGACAAGAATGGATAATTCATGTTACCAAATGTAATAACAGAAAAGGTGTGTGATGACATGTTTGAACTAAACAAAAATGGTGCATTCAAACTGTGATAAGAGATTTTACATTTTAAAAAGTCCATTATTGACCCTTTAGAAAAAAAAACATCCAAAATAAAACATTATCCATCACAGAGAAAAAAAAGAAGGAAACACACCCAAAAGAAGAGGAAACAGTCAAAAAGAGTAATTTCTGTATCTGCCTCCTGTTGTACATCACATACTCTTAACAACAACAACCCTCAATAACAACGGACAATTCTGCATTTAGCCAGATCTTCCAAAGCCCATGGGAAGTCACCTTCACATCCAGACAGCCAACAAACAGAGCAGTTTTTCTATAAAATCATATAGCTAAATAAAAAGAAGCAAAGATAAAATAAACAGGCTTGTGATCTCCCCCATCCTGAAGGACCACACGGTTAAGACATCAAAAAACCCTTTCAATCTTGGGAACTGCAGTGTTACTCAGGTTTTTTTTTCTTTTCTTATCCAATGTGGTAAAAAATAATCATGTTAATATTGTACTCTGTTGTAAGTTGTACACACCTCTACAAAGTCATATAGACACTGGCAAACAAATGGCAAAACATGCAAGGTTAAACATCAAATCTATCAACAGTCTTGCATTGTTTCTGTAGATATGACAGTAAAATTTGTAATTTCCAGTAAAAAGAAAACAAACTACTGAGGTCTCTTTTTCCACAGTTGAAAACCCATCATGTTCAACTCAATGCATGATCAGAGTTGGGGTAAAGGTGTCACGTCTGGGGTAAGGTGTGGACCCAAACGCAGGGAGAGCAGGAGGCGGGAGGCAGGAGTTGGCAAAAAACAGGATTTATTTCCAAAAAAAAGGCGAAAACAAGGCGCTGCTGGGCAGGATCAAGACAAACTAAAAAGGGATTAAAAAACTTGAGGAACAAAACGTGGCAGGAAACATGGGGAACAAACAGTACGGTCCGACAGGGAACAAGGGATTGACAAGACCAGATATACTCAGGGGATAACGAGACATGACGAGACACAGGTGCAGACAATCAAGGCAGATGGGACACAGGCGGGGCAAGACAGAAACTGAAAGCTGGGGGGAGTGTCAACCTTTGACAAAAAGTTGTGAAGTCAAAACAAACCAGTGATATTAACCTGGAGGTCCATCATTACACACACAGGGTGACGTGGAAAGGCCTTTAGCAACCATCAGGCACAGGACACAAAGCAGAAGACAAGACCTCATCCCCTCAGTCTAGGCTGGAACGCTGTTAAAAACAAAAACTAAAAAGAAACAGACATTTTTGTATTTACAGTTTTTATAAACTGTTTCCACAAAACTATAACTAAGAAATACATACAGTAAGTGACAATGGCCGGGTTTCCCAGATCAGTTAAGTAGTTCTTAACAGCGAAAGAGTTCTTTCAAACCTTCTTAAGGAGCCTGTGAAAGAAAATCGCGTTTCCCAGAGTTGCTCTTAGCTTAAGTATCTCTTTCATTAAGAAGGAAATGAAAGATGCTGCTGACCCAGTCTTTCCAACCATCTTAGTGAACAAAGACTCACAGATCCAGCCGCGTCAGGCAAATCAATATCACACCAAGCAATGAGATATTAAAACAATGCACCCCGCACAAATTTTGATCTATGTTATACTTTAGATTTATATTGTTTAGCATTTATTGGTGACAGCAAAGGGGAAAAAAAAGAAAAATAAGGAATAATTAAAGCTGCAAGCAGCAATGAACGGGCCCTCGCACTCACGGCCACCGCCCCCCATAAGTATCAGAAATGACACCACCCACGACTTCCTATGTCAAACCATTGAAAAGTTATAGCAGAAAAAAGGGACAACCAATCAGAAGAAGGGGCGGGGCTAATTCAGGCCAATGAAGGTCAAGGACTCCATACAGAATCTGATGACACCACCCACGACTCTCTATGTCAAACCATTCCAAAGTTATAGCAGAAAATCGGGACAACCAATCAGAAGAAGGGGCGGGGCTAATTAAGGCCAACGAAGCTTAAGGACTCATTACAGAGTCCCATGACACCACCCACGACTTCCTATGTCAAACCAATCAAAAGTTATAGCAGAAAAAAGGGACAACCAATCAGAAGAAGGGGCGGGGCTAATTTAAGCCAATGAAGGTCAAGGGCTCCATAAAGAATCTGATGACACCACCCACGACTCTCTATGTCAAACCATTCCAAAGTTATAGCAGAAAATCGGGACAACCAATCAGAAGAAGGGGCGGGGCTAATTAAGGCTAACGAAGGTTAAGGACTCATTACAGAGTCCCATGACACCACCCACGACTTCCTATGTCAAACAATAAAAATGTTATAGCAGAAAAAAGGGACAACCAATGACAAGAAGGGGCGGGGCTAATTCAGGCCAATGAAGGTCAAGGACTCCATACAGAATCTTATGACACCACCGAGGACTCTCTATGTCAAACCATTCCAAAGTTATAGCAGAAAAAAGGGACAACCAATCAGAAGAAGGGGCGGGGCTAATTAAGGCCAACGAAGCTTAAGGACTCATTACAGAGTCCCATGACACCACCCACAACTCTCTATGTCAAACCATTCAAAAGTTATGGCAGATAAAAGTATTCTAGGGGGTGCTGTTGAGCCGTTAGGCCACGCCCATTAATGCAAACCATGAAATATCAAATGTATCGCCAAGTCTGGCTTGCATGCAAAATTTGGTGACTTTTGGAGAACTATCAAATATGGACCAATCACATGAAGGGGGGGCGCGCCTTTTGGCGTCTAGCGTCACCACGGTAACACTTTTGAAAGAGAAAAGTAATGCGTGGTGTCGCAGGATGTACACGCACATTTTGATGTATAACACACCTGGGGGCACGTTACGGTTCGGGCTGAATTAACTGCCGAAGGAATGGCATAAATTTCGCCAAAATGACACAATGTATTCAAAATGGCTGACTTCCTGTTCGGTTTCGGCCATGGCTCCAAGAGACTTTTCTTTAAGTTGTGCCATGATACAGGTGTGTAGCGATTTTCGTACATGTACGTCAAACCGTATTGTGGGGCTTGAGGCACAAAGTTTTCCGGGGGGCGCTGTTGAGCCATTTTGCCACGCCCATTAATGCAAACCATGAAATATTAAATTTATCGCCAGGCCTGGCTTGCATGCCAAATTTGGTGCCTTTTGGGGAACTATCAAATATGGACCAATCAGATGAAGGGGGGGTGCGCTTGTTGGCGTCTAGTGTCGCCACGGTAACACTTTTGAAAGAGAAAAGTAATGCGCGTAGTCGCAGGATGGAGACGCACATTTTGATGTATAACACACCTGGGTGCATGTTACGGTTCGGGCCGTATTAATTCTCGAAGGAATGGCTCATATTGCTCCAAAATTACGCGATTAATTCAGAATGTTCAAAATGGCCGACTTCCTGTTCGGTTTCGGCCATGGTGCCAAGAGACTTTTCTTTAAGTTGCGACATGATACAGGTGTGTACCGATTTTCGTTCATGTACGTCAAACCGTATTATGGGGCTTGAGGCGCAAAGTTTTTTCTGTCTGAACCAACCAGATGACGGGTGGGCGCGCTTTTTGGCGTCTAGCGTCGCCACGGTAACGCTTTTGAAAGAGAAAAGTAATGCGCGTGGTCGCAGGATGGAGACGCACATTTTGATGTATAACACACCTGGGTGCACGTTACGGTTCGGGCCGTATTAACTGCCGAAGGAATGGCATAAATTGCGCCAAAGTGACACGATTAATTCAAAATGGCTGACTTCCTGTTCGGTTTCGGCCATGTCGCCTAGAGACTTTTCTTTAAGTTGTGTACTGATACAGGTGTGTAGCGATTTTTGTGCATGTACGTCAAACCGTATTGTGGGGCTTGAGGCACAAAGTTTTCCAGGGGGCGCTGTTGAGCCATTTTGCCACGCCCATTAATGTAAACCATTAAATATCAAATTTTTCGCCAGGCCTGACTTGCATGCAAAATTTGGTGACTTTTTGGGCACGTTTAGGGGGACAAAAAGGCCCTCCTTTCATCAGAAGAAAAAAGAAAGAAAAAAGAAAGAAAGAAAGAAAGAAAAATTCCTACAGATACAATAGGGCCTTCGCACTGAAGGTGCTCGGGCCCTAACAAGTGTGTTCCTGTATATGCTTTATGCATTACGCACAAATAAAACGATCATCATGAATATCATTTATTTGATAATTTGGCTGCTATACAGCATGTTCTCGCTGCAAATCAATGGCGTCGCCGTGCGCGAAGCAGAACTGTTTTTATGAACGCATTCGTGCGTCAGCACTTCAATCCCCTGGACGTGCTGTCGGACCGGGCTGTCCAGGCAGCCGGGACACCGATCCTCCTTCCCGAGCCCAAGCCCGGGCGCACCTATGTGATGACAGGGAAGCAGCAGCTGAAAGAACGGGATCCTTTGATGAATCGTTCATTACAGTCTCAAATATAATCAATGGTGTCGGTTTATATTAAAGAATCTTTTTGCCCAGAAGAAAAAAGAGCGAAGACAACGACCCATAACTATTTTCTTCTCTTGAAAAAACACACCTACACCGAGGCTTTAGGAGAAAAAGACGCTACAGAGTCGGGATGCAGCAGCATCAGAAGAGCAGGAATACGTGCGAGGCGGGGCTGATCTCCGCAATTAGAAGCCCTCCATAATTGTAAAAAGAATTTCACGTATCACGGGTTCTTTTTGGAACATAACCCCTGCGAAAAACCAGGGATTGCTGTAATTATGGGCATGCCAAGTAGTGGCATGACCATATTGCAATCGTCCAGAATGGCCCAAAGGGCAATGTTGTTAGCATTTTGCTAACAAGCTAAAGTCGCAAAAGTCCCACTGCGCACCAGCGGGTGTACAGCATGACCCCGCTCGGATGTGGCAAAAAAAAATCACCAAAAACTAAAACATGGCCGGAAAAACGAGGAAAAACATGAAAATGAAGGCGATATATTAGTATCTAGAAAAGGTTTCCCTTTTCTTATTATTCCGCACTTTTTTTCGTCCGTTAATGCGGCCCGAACCGGAATGTGCACCCATGCATGGCATACATCGTTGGATGCGTCTCCATCATGCCTTGATGGGCATTACTTTTCTCCGTAATAGGGGTTACCGTGGCAACGCTAGTTGCCAAAAAGCAAAAAAAAAGGCGAAAATTCAGACGCTTATTGCTCGGCCGAACTTTATCGTACAGACATCGTTCAAACTTTCAAACACTCAGCCCGATTGTCCCTAACCGACCGTACAACCTTATTATGCCAAGTATTACAGTTTTTGTGATATTGACCTTTCATTTTTTTTTTTTTTCCGTTTCACTTTGGACGCTTGTTGCTAGGCAACAGGTTATCGTAGCGACATCGTACAAATGTTTCCCGACTCGGCACGCTGTGGACTTCAACATACTCAAATTTCATGAAGCTGGGATTTAAGGAAATTTTATGTCAAAATCCAGGCCAAATGGCCCCATTCATTCGGATGGGGTTTTGTACCATGGTGAAAAAAAAAACCTATCCGTTAACGTAGCCTGAACCGGAACGTGCACCCATGCACGGCATACATCGTTAGATGCGTCTCCATCTTGCCTCGATGGGCATTACTATTCTCAGTCAAAAGCGTTACCGTGGCAACGCTAGATGCCAAAAAGCGCGCCCCATTAATAACTATTGGGAGCACAGGAATGAATGAAATACAAGCGTAAAAACACCTCAAACTGACATAGAACCACCCTAAACACAACCACTACAGCCCCAAACCAAAGCGGCGAGAGGGGACGAATGGGCGGTAGGGCATGCCCATATCAAAATTTCCCGAAATTTTCTAGTTCCACGTTGCGATTTGCGAAACTCGCCTTCTCTTGGCTCATGTTTTTGAACGCACACACACGCCCACCACGTTTCCGCCCGGTCTCTGCGTGTGGGGAAAAAAAGCCTCACTGTAGCCAGAAATAACGGAGTAACGCACCGTTTGGATGAAAAAGGGTCATTGAATTATATTTATCATCTTAATTTTTCATTATAACGCACAGGCAGCAGGGAATTAGTGCGTTAAGGAGCAGTGCTGCGTGTGAAAATGCGCTGATAGTGATCGGTGATCGATTTGCCTGGCATCGATTGATTTGGTTTCAGAACCGGACAGCTGCTCCAAAGAGCTTCTGAAAGAGCGAAACTAAAGAACGGTGTTAAGAAGTCATCTGGGAAACACCCGTATCTTAGGGTTCTCTCTTAAGTGAAACCTTCTTTGAACCTCTCTTAAATCCTTAAGAGAGGTCGGATCTGGGAAACCCGGCCAATGAGAGTGTAAGCAACGTCCACGTGGTTTTTATTTTAAAAGTTTGGAATAACACATCAGGAATTTTACTGCTGTAACACTGAGACGAACTCGATGCTCTGATGCACGACGTATGTTGCAAGTTCCAGGATTCAACCCACCTCAAGAAGCCGCTAAAGTTTCCTCAGAGACCCCACCCAGGTTTATTTTTATGAGGATCCTTCTGAGGAGGACAACTTCAGAAATCAGAAATCAGAAATCATCAGAAATAAAGGACTGTTCTATGCACAAATTCTCTTTTTAATATTATTGAATATACATTCATTCTTAAGTCGTTTCGAGGTGATAAATTGGTTTCAGATATCTAATTCTAGAAAGCAAAAAGACTCACAGCGCAAACAGGAATTTTCTCCAGGACGTTCTGCTCTTCTGCTGTATCCGAAGAAGAGATGAAGAAAACAGTTGAGTCACATGACGGATCAGAGATCCAGCCCAGTGTAAAAACAGCTACAGAGGGGAAAAGAGACTCACATGGTCTAAAAGCCAAGACGCTGCAGTGAAAGAGTTCGTTTGTTCTTAGACTTAGACTTAGATATGGACAGAATTTATTTGTCACTCCAGATTTGCATTGGAAAGTTTTATGTTAAATTTCTTTACGTTTCATACTTCACGTCTTATTGATAAATATTAAAGGATAATATTAAAGGAAATATTAAAGAATAAAAGGAAAATTAACTTTTAATATTTGTTTATATTTCATATTATTTTTTTTATTTAATAATTGAATTAATTGAACCGCAATCGGCGAATATAAACTCAAGAAACAATAAAAATATTAAAGCTGCAAGCAGCGATGAACGGGCCCTTGCGCGTGCAATTTGCACCAATTAAGTCAAGGACTCAAAACTAAGTCCGATGACACCACTCACGACTCTTTATGTGAAACCATTCAAAAGTTAAGGCAGAAAATAGAAACTATGAAATATCGACCAATCAGAAGAAGGGGCGGGACTAATTTGCACCAATGAAGGTCAAGTACTCAAAACCGAGTTCGATGACACCACCCACAACTCTATGTCAAACCATTCAAAAGTTATAACAGAAAATATATTTTGATGTATAACACACCTTGGTGCACGTTACGGTTCGGGCACTGAAGCGGCTGAGCATAAATTTCACCAAAATGACACGATTAATTCAAAATGGCCGACTTCCTGTTCGGTTTCGGACATGACGCCAGGAGACTTTTCTTTAAGTTGGGCCATGATACAGGTGTGTACCGATTTTCGTGCATGTACGTCAAACCGTATTGTGGGGCTTGAGCCACAAAGTTTTCTAGGGGGCGCTGTTGAGCCATTAGGCCACGTCGATTAATGCAAACCATGAAATATCAAATTTTTCCGCCAGGCCTGGCTTGCGTGCAAAATTTGGTGACTTTTGGGCCACGTTTAGGGGGGCAAAAAGGCCCTCATTTCGTCGGAAAAATAAAAATAAAAAAAATGAGAAAAACTTTTTTTTTCCTACAGATACAATAGGGCCTTCGCACTGTAAGTGCTTGGGCCTTAATACAATTAATAATAATAATAATACTAATTAAAGCTGCAAGCAGCGATGAACGGGCCCTCGCACCCTTGTGCTCGTTCAGGCGTGCTGCAGTGGAAGCTTGTATGACTTGCATGTAGATTCTTCAGGCCTGGACATTTAGCGGATGACACCAGCCACGAATCTCTATATCAAACCATTCAAAAGTTATGGCAGAAAGTAAGAACTATCAGATATCAACGAATCAGATGAAGGGACGGGGCTAATTTGCAGCTATTATGTTCAAGGACTCAAAACCGAGTCCGATGACACCACCCACCAGGCGCGCAGGAAGACGTTTTTGCCAGGGGGTGCGGGGTGCGGGGGATTCTCCCTTAAGAAATCACTTGCCCCTCCCCTGCATGAAGAACAGCTGACAGTGCGCACAAGCTTTACCAAAACATAGCGAACCAACCATCTACAGTAATAAAAGAACATGACTATAATTATTATCATAGTCACATAGGCGGCGGGTGACTGAAATATTTGGTGAAGTTATATACAGGGAGGAATCCTCGCGCCGTTTTTTTTCACCCAAAAAAGTTGCATAACAATGATTTGAGCATAATTTGACCAATATAATAGCAGGATTACCGGCAGTGCAGTCTCCTCCTCGTACCGGGTCATCGCTGCTCAAATGGCCGTTTGCACCATCAGGTGTCACTGGTAGCACAGCTGTTGGCAGCAGCTTCGGCAATGTTTTGTATCTGTTTCTCTTTTGGTTTAAAAAACGTATATCCATCTTGGTCTTGACTTGGAGCTTTGTGTTGTGTTTTGAAAGGAGCGCTGCTGGCTGTGCATTTGTAATCGGCAGCAAAAATGCAGATGTTTACAACAACATAATGCATTGCGGTTCTGATCACCTGAGCGGTCCGCAGACCAGGGGGGTGTGACTGGCTACTTTTCTTTTTTTTTTTTAATTAAAATTACCTCTATATTCAGCCTTCATCTCAAATGTGGCTTACAATGTAAGCCACATGAACAGAAACAGCAACCACAAATATTTATATATTTATAATATTTTATTGTCATTACAATTTTTCAACTTTCGCCACCAGGGGGTGCTGCAGCCCCTGCCGCACTCCCACTTCCGGCGCCTATGCCACCCAGTCTTTATGTCAAACCATTCAAAAGTTATGCCAGAAAATAGGGACTATCAAATATTGACCAATCAGAAGAAGGGGCAGAGCTAATTCAGGCCAATGAAGGTCAAGTACTCAATACCAAGTCCGATGACACCACCCACATGTCTTTATCACAACCCGCTCAAAAGTTATGGCAGAGAATAGGGACCATCAAATATTGACCAAACCTATCGTCGCCACGGTAACGCTTTTGACTGAGAAAAGTCAGACTGACGAAAGAGACAACAAAAAACACATTTAAATCTTAACGTAGCATTCTGAGACATCCTGCTGTAACCGCGGCTGCGACTCATCAACAGACTTACTTTCGTCCTGCCGTTCTGGGTCTGGGTCAGACTCTGGATCGTAATTATAGTGCCATTTTTCTTCTGTGCTCAGTGCAATGCTCTGCCCAGAGGGAGGCTTTGTGTCCTCCCCTGCTACGCGTCATGCAGGCAGCCAATCAGCACAGAGCCTCATTATCATAGCCTCCCCTCCTCTCAGAATCACTCATAGAGAAGGTTAGAAACTGAAAAGATAAAGACATGGCCCAGAGGCTGAATTTCTAATTTATTTAGAAAAAACAATCAAAAGCTTGTTTTTAAGACATTCAAGGCCTGTTTAAAATAGACATGAAATGCCATAATAGGTCCTTTTAAGTTTGGGATCTGAAGATCTGAAGATGGGATCTTTTTCTGTTTACCGACAACACCACCTTTGATTAGGGCCCAAGAACCCGTATTAAAGGTCAATTATCACCTCTACAAAAGGACACTATGGTTCGTTCACTCAGGGAGGGAGATAGGGGAAAGAGTTAAATAGTACAAACAATATTTTATTATTTAAAAAAGGCACATTGGTTGCGGCAAAATAAAAAAAGGAGCCCAAATTAAGGAAATGGGAAAGGGTTTACGGACTACGCCTTACCAGCTGACCTCTGGGCATGAAAGAGAAGCAAGATGTAGGTTTTCAGCATTCACACATCATGCCAATGTTGGTCTTCAGGTAAAGCATTGTACTACAGTCTTGAAACTTTGCTACTTGGAGGAGAAAAACCACAAATTGCCTAAATCTATGGGGCTCGTCCGGGAATTGAACCCGGGACCTCTCGCACCCAAAGCGAGAATCATACTACTAGACCAACGAGCCACAAAACACTTATCCGGCAAACAAAAAATCACGGTCACATCCTCAGCAGCAGGCGCTATCATTAATAACATCACCAAGGATGATGGTTCTGGATGTCAATAACCGTAATCATTAAAATAAAAAAATGTTGAAGCAGAACAGCCATGAAGACCATTTCTACAAGTGTTTGAACCTGCATTTTTATATGCCTCATACCTGTCTAGATGGTTTTTTATAACATTAAGGGGGAAAAGAAATAGAAACTGAACGATGATCAATAACCTGCTGCACAGTTCCTGTAGTTTAGTGGCTATTGTGTTTGTCTCACATGAAAAAGGTCCTTGTCTGGTTCTACCAGGCTGAACTTCTGGATCAGGACCTATCAGTGAACAGAGCATATCATCCCCTGGAAGATTTATAGCACTGTTTTGTATTAGAAGAACTTAATCAATGACAGCTTTTTTAGCAGGAAAACCACAACTGCCTACGGTGTGTGGAAGAGTCATTTTTATCTTATTGACCATTGTTCATATGTATCAGTCATGCATATCCAAAACAGGTTCTCTCCCCGTCGGGGAATCAAACCCCGGTCTTCTGCGTGACAGTGTAAACAACATTTATTCAAATGTACAAATTGTGACTTTAATGTTCCTCTTCTGGCTGGAGTGGGTGTTTGAGGGGCTCAGGGGTGTTTTTAGTAAAATTCTCCCTGAAACATACCGTAGATGACCATTTAGTAGCCCAGGCGTTTAATATGCTAAATCCACTTGGACCCCAGGCGTTTATAAGAACCAGGCGGGTATTTGCACCAGGCTACAATTTATTTTTGCAATGAGCAGCACCAGACCATTACTTGCAAAGAACATGTGAGATCACCATAGTACCACTGGAACTAAAATTGTACACACTGTACACAACACAACACCTCACGACGAGCTCCCGATCACAAATCGTGAGATCGCAAGAAAATCAAGCGTGTTTGAAATCCTGGTCGCTCCTCGCGAAGGAATCACAGCTGAAGCAGCTGCGACCCGATTGGACTCATCCTTTCACAGAGAGCATGCGCAATCTCTGATGTCACGTCAAAAACTATTATTTGTAGTTTAAGTTTTGCAAATTCACATTACAAATCATGTTTTAATAGCAAAAAAAAAGAGCGCATTTCCACGTACGGTGCGGGTCGCCGCGTCCCCTACGCCGTAGGCTCTGCGTTGTTGTAACGCGGAACCATAAATCAGCCTTACGGCGTACCCTGCACCGTAGGCTCTGCGTTGGTGTAACGCGGAACCATAAATCAGCCTTCAGTGTGTGCGCTGTCTGCTGAACTCTTTTTTTCTCTTCTCATTTTGCTGGGACGCCGGTTCCTCCACCGAGACACAACTTTTGCGGTACGCGTTCTTTGTTGTGTCTAAAAATGATTCGCAGTGCACACCCAATCAGAAACGGTACAGATATTTTGGGATTTTAATATATAAAAAAATAAAATTAAATATAATTATAATAAAGAATCCCCTCGCCGCTTCACTCCGCTCACATGCTCTGATAAAGACAGTTTGTCTGTGTAACGGCGACACACGGAGCTGATCAGAGCAGTATGAACGATACTGTACACAATACAATGCAAATACAGTGTTATTACCAGGTTATTACCGGTAGTCGCCCGGGCGTTTAATTGAACCGGCGTTTATTATGCCAAATGGGCTCGGACCCCCGGCGGCTATTAGAGCACAGGCGCGTATTTGCGCGCGGGCGACTATTTGGTCATCTACGGTAATCCAAAATGTCTCCACTCTAATGTACGCTTGCTTTCTTTTCCCAAAGACAGAGGAGACCAGAAAAGTCCAATGTGTGGCCCATGTATGCTGGATCAGTCATCCGCTGCTTCTTCAGTGTTAGACATCCTACTCACACCATAGTCAAAAAATATCTCTTTATCCACAGCAATGTCCTTAGTGGCCTTGAAGAGGATGGTGTCCCTCTCCCCTTCTAGAAACTGCATCTTACAGTGGAAGGGTTTTGCGTTGATTTTCTTGGTTGAGTGGTTTATCCTTCTACCCACTGTATCCACTGTTGGATGGCACTCACACGGGAATGTCGGGGCATCAATGCAGTAGTCTCCACAGAAGTAAATATAGCATATTCCATCAGATAGGGTTTTCAACATTTTTTCTCCCGCAGCTTTTGAGATCCTCTTCCCGTGAATATCACAAATGATGGAGCCCTGGGGAAACACTTGGGTGGCAACAACTCCTGTAATCAAAAGGACAGGATATTAATGGGCTTGTTCAATTACATGAGTATATTCATATTAGAATTTGACTGTGATTACAAGACATTTGTACACACCTTTCCCTTTCTCGGCCCCAAAATCCTTAATGGCCAGACCTGGCCACTTCTGTGTGGTGATCATCTTCATTATCCTTCTGTCACTCTCCACCTGTATCTTCTTGGGTGGTGTCCATTTACATTGAACCATGTCTAAAGATGGAACATTGGGACCCCATCCCTCCTGCCTGCTGATCTTGTCCACCTTGTGTTGAGTTGGTGGACCTCTTGTAAATTTTGCTGTCAAAGAAAAAACATTTAAATGAATATTAAGTTTTTATAATTAATATAGTTCCACATTAAAAATGCAACACGCAAAAACTGCAAACATTCTAATCAAACAACAGATAAATCCTGGTACTAAAACCACTGAACAGAACATAAGCAGTGCTTCCAGGAGATATAAATTCAGATTATCACTGATTAAGTTTTTACACTTACACATGATATATTCTGCCCACAGGGCACGTTGCAGAGACCTCCACTTGTCATAGAAGACTCTGTCAGTTGAAAATCCAGCGTCGAGTCGCTGTTTTTTGTTCGGTCCACCGGCATTCAGGGTGACTGGGAAGCTGTTGACGAACGCTGCAAAATCTTGTCTTTCCCCACTGTCCTCTTCACTCCCACTGGCATCTTCCTCTCTGCTCCTCTTTTGTCCCTGAGGAGAACTCTGCTCGCTTGATTCGTCAGAAGAGGAGCTGCAAGATTGATATGGTTCAAGGTTAAACAGTGCCATTTTCTTGGCCAGCTCCAGCTTGCTGTCATTCCTTTTCAGGAGGCATCTCCACCGTCCTTTCAGTCTTCCGAAACACATCTCCACAACCGATCGTGCACTGCTCAGCCTGTAGTTGTACGTGCGTTGCTCAGGGGTCAGTCTGCCAGTGTCCGAAAAGGGCTTCATGAGCCAGTTTTTCATGGGGTAGGCAGGGTCACCAATGAGATAATGTCCAACATCACAGCCAGAGATGGTCACTTTCTTTTGGCTCAGTAATTCCGCATCACTTAAGATTTCCCACAAATGTGACTGCCGCAGTACCCTTGCATCATGCACACTCCCTGGAAACCCAACACACACATCCCAGAAGAGACCTTTACCGTCCACCACTGCTTGCAGAATAATTGAATGCCATCCTTTACGGTTGTAATAGTCTCGAGGATACTTCGCGGGTGCAATAATTGGTAGGTGGGTTCCATCTATGGCACCGACACACTGTGGTACTTTCCAACGATTATGGAAGAATGTTGCTAGTTCAACCAACTTGTCAGCATCAGGACATCTAATATGGGCAGGAAGTAGCACCTTGATAACTGTGTTGCAGAAGTCCCGAACACAATTAAAAACAGTGCTTAGGCTTACTCCAAAAAGATGGCTGATGGTCCTGTATTCACTGTCATTGGCCAGCTTCCAGATGGCTATGGCAACACGCTTTTGGATTGGGACACACAAACGGTAATTTGTGTCCCGTCTCCCCATGACATGCTTGACTTGAGCGCAGATGGACTCAAACGACTCCCGGGACACACGGAAATTCTGCACGAACTGATGAGAGCTGAAATCTGGAACAATTGTGTCCCACCAGTGTTGGGATTGTGGATGTGCCCAGACAACACGTGACCTCCGCCTTGCCCTCAGCCACAAGGCTACCTGTTAAGATAGAAATATAATGACTGATTAGTATTGGCTTTTAAATACAATACAACTGAGAAACAAACACAAAATAAAAATACACAGTATGTTTATACAGTACATAGTATAAATATACTGTGTATGTATCTATATGGTATACACACAATATATATATATTATTATTATTTCGTTTATTTCGGCATGTTTATATAGACACATTTCATCTCCAGAACATTATACATTGCATACTCAGCACATGACGAAAAGGGTACGGGAGAAGCTGACGCTTATCAAAGTCCCGCCCCGTTCTATGTAAGATTCATGATCACATCAACAACAGAATTCAGTAAGATACATAGTTTACCACATAGCAATTTGTCTAATTTCATCCTTCACAGTCCAGATAGCATGTATGTTTGTACACGTGTCCAGTCCACTCATCTTGATCACCGTTCCTGTGATTTACTACTGTGTCCACTGTTCAGTTATTTTTATGTCCAAGTCTCTTTTTGCATGCAATCCACTTTGCAATGGAGGTGCGTGTGTCAATGCAGATTTTGATTAGTCGCTGTCCTCTGGCTCTCTAGCCGCCACAGCCTTTGCCCCCTCCGCTCGTACTGACTTCATCTCCTCACGAGCTTTGGATACATCCGACCATACACTGGTCAGTCTCCCCTGGATGTCAGAGAGGCCAGAGAGCAGCTTTGCCTGATCAGCTCTCACTTTTCTCAACTTTTGTAGCATCCAGACCCCGCCAAGCCCTAGGATCACCAGGCCCACCGTCATGCCCGTGAAGATATAGACGTCCTCCACGTCTTCCATATCCAGCACCCCAAGACACACCACTTTCCATTTATTCCAACTGTCCATAGTGTACCCCGCCAAGAATGTCCCATCTGGACAGGCCGGTTCCCCTGTCCCAGCACGCCGTGTAGAAAAAATCTTGTCAATAGCATTTACTGACCAGTTCAGAATCTCCATTCTTGATTTTATGTTCTGCTTGGTCGTGATATCTGCTGTGCTGTGATAGAGCTCAATTTCACACACACACATTTTATAGTCACTTTGTTTTGTTTCCATGTTTTGTTTCCATGCCAGGTGCTCCAGTGCTGATTTTCCCACATTGCCATTGTTTCGTACACATAGCCAGACATTGCCTTCCTGTACCTAGGTTTGATATTCCTTCAATAACAGCTTCTTTAACTCATGTTTGAAAACAGTTAAATTTCTTGCTAACTTTAATTCATTGTTTAGGCTATTCCACATTTTCACACCAGCTACTGACAAACTATGGCTTCCCATCGTTGTCCTTATCTTTTTCTGTTTAAACTGCAGCGAGCTGCGCATGCTGTGAGGACCTTGACTAAGAGTGAACAATTTCTGAACATTTACTGGTAATGCCGCCTGTGTTGCTTTGTAAATTGTTTGTAGCATCTGAAAATGAAGTATCTCTCTCAGTTTTAGATATTTCGTCTTTATGAACAGTTCGTTCGTATGTGCCCTGGCTGGGACAGAATGAATGATGCGAAGCGCTTTTTTTTGCAATTTAAATATTGGTTCTGTAATGCCCTTGTAAGTGAAACCCCAATTTTCTACACAGTACCTCATATGTGGGACTATTAGTGCCGAGTATATGGTCTTAAGCGAGTTTAAATTGAGAGATTTCTGCAATTTCCACAGAATGGACACACTCCTTGCCATCTTATTTTGAATTATTTTTACATGTGGTCGCCATGTCAAGAGGTCATCCACTAATATACCCAGAACCTTATGTTCCCTCACTCTTTCTATATTGTTTCCATTAACTTGCAAGTTTATGCTTTTCTTTACATTATTTCTCCCAAATAACATGAATTTGGTCTTTGCCAGATTTTGTGATAATTTGTTTATATTAAACCATGTATTTAGTTTTGTCATTTCTCTGTTAATCACTTTTTCCAGTATATTCAAGTCGTTTCCTGAGCAGAAAATATTTGTATCATCAGCAAATAAAATAAGTTTTAATACATCAGATGTTTTGATTATGTCATTGATATATAGAGTAAATAGCTTAGGGCCTAAGACTGACCCCTGTGGGACCCCACAGACGACGTCCAGGCATGTAGACCTATTTGTTCCCATCTGGACATATTGGACTCTACCAGATAGATAGCTTTTGATCCATCTTAAAGCTGTATCTCTGATACCGTAATCATATAGTTTTTCAATCAAAATATCGTGATTTATAGTGTCAAAAGATTTTTTGAGGTCAATAAAGATGCCTACTATATATAATTTGTGGTCAAGCGCATCTTTAATCAGTTCTATGGACTCTGTGAGGGCAAGTGCTGTCGAATGTTGCTTTCTGAACCCGTATTGGCTGTCACACAGGATGTTGTGTTCAGTCATGAACTTTTCCAATCTGCTATTATAGAGTTTTTCTAAAATCTTTGAACACTGCGGCAATAAGGAGACCGGGCGATAGTTTGTAGTCATATTTATATCACCACATTTATACAATGGTAATACCTTTGCTATTTTCATTTTGTCTGGAAATACACTGGTTTTGAAGGATAAGTTACATATGTGCGTGAGTGGTGTTATAATTCCTTTTTGTAACGCCTTCAACAGTCTCATGTCAATTTCGTCTAGATCTACTGAAGATTTAGATTTGCACTGTGTGAGGGCATTCACAACTTCTGCTTCAGTGACTGGTTCAAGTAACAGACATGAATTTTTAGTGATTGTATTCTTATCAGAGTCAAAATGGTCCAAGCGCAATGGTGATTCAGGGATGTCCTTGGCCAGCTGTGGGCCAACATTTACAAAGAATTTATTGAATTGATCCACAATCAGCTTCCCCTCAGACACCGTCTCATTATTTATAATAAGGTGGTCTGGGAGTGTGACCTTTGGTTTTCGACCTGATACTGAATTTACTATACTCCAAAGTTTCTTGTTATGATTCTTGTTATCTGATAGTAGTTTTTCATAGTAATCCTTTTTTTGCTTTCTTAGTGCACTATTTATCTTATTTCTATATTTTTTATATTTGGATTCAGCTATTTCTGTTCTGTCTCTGAGAAATTGTTTATATAAAAGGTTTTTTTTCCTACATGCATTCACAAGTGATTTCGTAAGCCACGGTGTGGTTTTCTTTTTTGTTTTGTCTGTTACCTCCCTTGCAGGGCAATGTTTATGGTACAGTCCTGTGAGAGTCTTCAGGAATTCATCATACGCTTTGTTTGTTTCTGTTTCAGAGAGCACATGTCTCCATGTCTGTGTCAACAGCTGACTCTCCAATGCGTTCATATTCTTTTCATTTCTTATCCTAATTAACTTTCTTTTTTTCGTCTTGTTCTTTACAATATGATTCCACTCACACATTGCAAAGACTGGTAAATGATCAGAGATATCGCATATCAATAGTCCACTCACTGGATCTGCTTCTAAGACATTTGTAAATATATTGTCAATTAGTGTGGCACTATGTTTGGTAATTCTGCTGGCCATTGTAATTAAGGGATGCATACCTGCCGCATACATACTATTTAGAAAGTCATCTGTCCCAGCGTTGTTGTTTGGGTTGAGGATATCGATATTAAAGTCCCCACATATGAAAACATTTTTATGCTTTGTCAGAGAGAGTAGTTCTGTCACACTATCACTGAATAATTCTAGCTTTGAATCCGGGGCTCTATACAGACAGGATATTACAGTATTTCTCCCTTTACACATAGATAATTCTACGGTTATGCATATATATATATATATGATAGAAATTACGATGTAAAAAACTGCTTTCTGAGATCAGAGTATGGGATTAGAAAAAGGTTTCCACAGGTCATCTCACATTCAGCGTTTATAAAAGTAACACATGTTAGACACTTACCCGTCTCGAGCGTAATCGCCGTTCGTAGCATTGTCGACGAGCAAGAACAACTTGCTGGATCGCAAACCTTTGCTGTCCAAAAAAGGCTTGAGAAGCCAGCAGCAACACTTGCAGCACAGCGTAGTCCTCCATCTTTGTTGTGGTGACTGAATTTGGCGCTAGTTGTACCGGGAATTGGTGACGTACACAGACGTATACAGTAACGTGATGATGTGGCTCTCTGGCCAGCACCAGCTTGTGGAAAAGCAAACAGTTCTCAACCGGTTCTTACTTAGAACCAACCGCGAACCGGCTCTAGCACCAGCACTAGCACCAGCCCTGGAACCAGCTTGGTGGAAAAGGGGTATGTGTGCTGCTCTCAGCTTATACCTGTATGTGATGAGACAGCCCCGCCCACATTCCTCCATAATTACATGCATACCTGGGGAGGGGCGGGGGCTTGATGCCATCTTATCTGAGTGGACATTACTTCATCACACATTTAAACTTTGAAATTAATCTTCAAGGCAGCAACAACTGAATTGAAATATTATATCTATCTATCTATCTATCTATCTATCTATCTATCTATCTATCTATCTATCTATCTATCTATCTATCTATCTATCTATCTATCTATCTATCTATCTATCTATCTATCTATCTATCTATCTATCTAGAAGAGGATTTATTTCAAGCATTCTTTCTTCCTTTCTTTAAACAAACAATTGAATCAACTACTCAATTACTGTCCTCGGTGACTTTAACAAAGGTAACCTCAGCCATGAACTCCCAAAATACAGTCAGTTAATTAAATGCCCGACCAGAGAGGGAAACATCCTGGATCACTGTTATTCTACTCAGGCCCCGTTTACACATAGCCGGGTATTTACAAAAATTGATATTTCCCCCTATACGTTTTGAAAAATTCCATCGTTTACACGAGATCGTTTTCAAAATCTCTTCGTTTACACGGATCCGCATAAATAGGCTGTTAACGTCATGCCAGCCAATCAGAATCCTGGAAAAAACATCAACAGATGAGACGTGACGTGTAACTTCCAGTTAAGGCTGATTTATGGTTCCGCGTTACACCAACGCAGAACTTACGGCGTAGGGTACGCGGCGACGCACACCGTACGGCGCGCATCGCCGCGTACCCTACGCCGTAGGCTCTGCATCGATTTAACGCGGGACCATAATTCAGGCTTTACTTCCAAGACGGAACAAGAGTCTTTCTTTTGGAGTGACAGAGAAGTGGAGTTACTTTTAAGTGTGACTTTAGAATATAAAACAGGTAAAATACAAGAAAAATATTGACGGTGGCCAAACTAATTGCAAACACAGGTCGCACACATGACGCTGGTGACGTTTCTGTTGCATAATGTGACATTCTGAAGCCTAAATCTCCGTTTTTCTCTGTTTAGACGCAAACGAGAAAACAGAGTTTTTGAAAATCTCCACTTTGGCCGGAGTTTTCAGAAATGATCGTTTTTGGTGACTTTGAGCTCCGTTTTCGTGTAAACGAACGGCCAAAATGCATGAAAACGCCTCAGTTTTTGCTCCGTGTAAACGGAGCCTCAGACCACCGAATGGTCCACCTAATTCCTGCATACAAGCAGAAACTAAAGCTCTGCAGACCTGTTGTGAGGACATCAAAGCTGTGGACCAGGAAAGCTATGGAGGATCTTCAGGCATGCTTGGACTGTACCGACTCTGATGTTTTCAGGACTTCTACCAACAGTCTGGACGAGCTTACAGAGGCTGTGACATCTTACATCAGCTTCTGTGAGGACCGTTGTGTACCATCACGTACCAGGGTTAGTTACAAACCCTGGTTCACATCAAAGCTCAGATTGTTGCGGCTGCAGAAGGAAGAAGCGTTCAGGAGTGGCGAAAAGGACAGGCTCAAAAAGGCAAAGTACACGTTTAGCAAGGAGGTGAGAGCAGCTAAACGAATGTACTCTGAGGCCCCGTTTACACATAGCCAGGTATTTACAAAAACGGATATTTCCCCCTCTACGTTTTGAAAAATTCCATCGTTTACACGAGATCGTTTTCAAAATCTCTTCGTTTACAGGGATCCGGATAAATACGCTGTTAATGTCATGCCAGCCAATCAGAATCCTGGAAAAAACATCAACAAATGACACGTGACGTGTAACTTCCAGTTAAGGCTGATTTATGGTTCCGTGTTACACCAACGCAGAGCTTACGGCACGGGGGTACGCGGCGCCGCACACCGTACGGGGCGCATCACCGCGTACCCTACGCCGTAGGCTCTGCGTCGATTTAACGCGGGACCATAATTCAGGCTTTACTTCCAAGACGGAACGAGAGTCTTTCGTTTGGAGTGACAGAGAAGTGGAGTTACTTTTAAGTGTGACTTTAGAATATAAAACAGGTAAAATACAAGAAAATATTGACGGTGGCCAAACAAATTGTAAACACAGGTCGCACACATGACGCTGGTGACGTTTCTGTTGCATAATGTGATGTTCTGAAGCCTAAATCTCCGTTTCTCTCTGTTTAGACGCAAACGAGAAAACAGAGTTTTTGAAAATCTCCACTTTGGCCAGTTTTCAGAAATGATCGTTTTTGGTGACTTTGAGCTCCGTTTTCGTGTAAACGAACGGCCAAAACGCATGAAAACGCCTCCGTTTTTGCTCCGTGTAAACGGGGCCTGAGAAACTACAACAACAGTTCTCAGAAAAAACAATGCCAGCTCAGTTTGGAAGGGATTGAGACAGATAACCAACTACAAAACTAGAGCCTCCCCCTCCATCAACGACCGACGCCAAGCTAACTACCTGAACGAGTTCTACAGTCACTTTGAAAGACAAAGGGACAGTCCTGATACCTTTCCCCGTGACTGCATTCACATTCACCAGTTCCATCCCTCCAACTGCACCCCCCAACTGATGAACTAGATACAACTGTTAGATTTCATCTATTAAACCAACATTTATCTTCCTAAATGATTTATTTCAGCCAGTGGTAATTCTCCACAGAGCTGCAGGTTTCTCCCCGGGACGACGGCAGGTTGACCTGGCGATCACGTCTGTACGTGAGCTGCTGCTGCGCCCCAGACCGGCGGCTCTTCTCCGAAAACATTGCAGCAAATTGAAACGCAGACTGCGCAGAACGTATGTGCTAGTTGGCCGTCGGGTGTCGTCTTTGCAGTGTGTCCAAATGCTTCTTTTTAAAAGCCCGACCCAGCCCGACACAGGCGACGCGAAGCGACACAGCAGTCGGCCGAAAGCGGGCAACGTCGGGTTGGTGTGTCCTCGGCTTTAGAGTCAGAGTAGAGCTTGGGCTAGATATCGTGCATCTAGAGACTCTATGGACTGGGATACTCACAGATCACTGAGAAATGAATGTACAATTAAAACCAGAAATGCAAAGTCTAACTATTTTAAAGATAGCCTATCCCATTATTTTCATAATCCAAGACAGTTCTGGAATCGATTACATTTTGTTCTAAATCGGAATGACAAAAATGCTTTAAACCAGATTCAATTTAATAATGAGTCTATTTCTGATCCATCATTTATCTCACGTGCTTTTAATCATCATTTCTCTTCCATCTGTAACTCCTACCAGTTTGACTCTTACTGGACTGCTAGTCCCTCTTCCAGTTCCCGGTCAGGCCACTCATTTTCCTTTAAAAAGATTTTGCCCAATGATGTTTTTCTTGCCTTATGTCAACTGAAAGATAACACTACTGCTGGTCCAGATGGACTTGAAGTCAAATTTTTCAAACTTGCCGCCCATGTCTTGATGTATCCCCTTGATGATTTGTTTAATTTGTCTCTGTCCACCTGTTCAATTCCTATGATTTGGAAATGTGCTAAGGTTACCCCCCTTTTCAAAGGAGGTGATACTTCATATGTAAACAATTATCACCTATCTCTATTATTTGTACAATTGCAAAAACTTTTGAAAGGCTTATTTTTAATCAACTAACACTTTATTTAAACTTACCCACCGCGGCTGCAGCAGCAGCACCAGAGTCCTGACTGACGCTGTGCTTCACACACAGAGGGACAGGATCCGCGCTATTATATTATAAGTCTGATATGTGATGACATTAAGAGTATGACATGAATCTGGCTTCATTTCACCACCTCACCGCCTGCGTCGCCAGTTCGCCATGTCTTCAGACTGTTCCTGCGTGAGAGGTCAGGGTTGGCGTAGGGATACACACATTTTTGCATAGAAGGTGGCTTGCACATCTTTCAAGCCCTGTTTTGTGCGCAAGCGAGCTTTATAAATGAGGCCCCTGGCCTGCAAACATGTCCAGAAGAAAAAAGGAGGGGGGGCCCAGACCAGCACAACAAAGTACAAGAACAATGGAGAACAATGATGGTTATGAGATACTGCAGCTATGACTACTGGTCCTAACACACTAGAGTTACACAAACTACAGGCTTTACTAAACAGAAACGTAGAAACGTTGCATGTGCTGGGCCTCTGATTTTTGACTGTGAATTGTAAAATCATGCTTTTGTGTGTACTGAGTTTGTGCATATCATATTGAACGTGTATGTACAGATATTATTTAGGCTTTTGCATGCTCTGTGCTGCTGATGGTATCCTCAAATTTGAGAAGCAGCAAACTGAAACAGGAA